>NC_056731.1:424094985-424394985 GCF_019279795.1 Protopterus annectens
ACACTCTGCCCTTGAGCTTGCGTATCTGGCTATGGAACCCCTTAGTGAGCCCCCAACGCACTACGTCCAAGACCGCACAAGAGTAGACATGTTCCTGTCTGGCCCTGCTCCCAGGGGGGACATGCCCCATCCTCAGTGGTGGTACCACCGATAGGTGGTACAAAGCCAACAGAGGTTGAGGTCCAGGGCTGGTCCCCAGATGTGCTGGTGCCCAGTGTCATAGTCAGCTGAAGTGGGACAGGAGGTTCTGCTGAGACCTCCCAACCCATACAGTCTATGGTGTTGCAGTTTAAATGCAGATATGGCTTAGTGATAGACAACAGCATTCAGGATTACCTACAACAGTATGCATAGATATCACCATCAACCCAACACAACAAATGGTATACATTTGCAGAGAGAGCACAACACATGCATATATACTGCATGACATCTGTACAATGTGTAGTAGAAGTGTGACTGCAGCTATGAACAGTTGCCCATTATTGGCTTGTCACTAGGAACCCCAGACAGTGTCTGTCATACCACTGTTTCATGTGACATATGTCCAGTCAGGGATGCAATGGCAGTAACACATCCCTATCACCATGTACTGTCTGCAATCCTCACACTATGCTCCTGCTGTGCACAGATGTGTGTTCAGTGTGTAACACAGGAAACAAATGGTTTCACACACTGACCAGTCCACAGATGGCCCTACAGATGGGGGTCCCTCACAAACAGAGTACTGTCATGTCTGTTTTAAAACCTGCAGAATAGCCATTACCACACACAACATGTTAAACAGGCAGTAGTCTCAATGCAGCATAGCTACACTTACATGCTGTAGTCATGTGTGGCACATCACCCTCCTGTCTTTAGGCTATTTCCCACTGTGTATGATGTTTGAGGAACATCCAGATATCATCTGTGATGCCGTTTCAGAACACCACATCCAGGTACCACTCACAGCAACTGTCGTGGCCAAACACCAACATGATGTTCCTATATAGTGTACTGTGTTTATCATGCGAATGGCTATGGGAACACCATCACAGCTGTTCCACATGCAATCAGCTAGAGGAGGACTGCAATAGGTGCAGAGGCCATCACCTGATCATGCCCATCACTTATAATACACATGCTGCTGTTGAGCAAGTGTACACCTCCACATCCACATCCACCAGAGAGTGTGTGGGTGGGACAGACAAAATACACCAGAGAAGGGTTTGGAGACTAAACCCTAAACATCATCTGCCACATGCCTAACAGTACAGGAGTCAAACCCCTGACTGACTAGTCATTACTATTACATGTGCATGAAGTTACTACATGTGCCACAAAGCCGACATGTTGCTGTGCTATAAGAACATATATGTGTGTAGGTGAGAGACATCTGCAACAGAGATATAGTAGATATACATTAGCTGTAGCACACATGGCTGTCCACATGAATGGATGCCATTGTCACCACAACCACACTCTCTAATGGACTTGCATTGACACTCTTTGCCAGGGCCACAAATACACACCCTAACTACTTAGTTTGCCACACTGCAGTAAAGCACAGGACTACATGCACCACAGGGGATATCTGGAGGTTCTATGGGCTAGGGCATGTGAAAGTGTTTGACATCTGTTAGTATGCCAACAAGGGTTAGACTGGGCGTGACTGTGGTTGGGAGCATCATAACCCACAGGCAGACACAAGGTGCCAGTACTGACATGCATGTATGCATTGCTTCATGGGTGTGTAGTGGTTGGCTTTGCAAGATGGCTGTACAAGGCTGGGTGAGGGGTAATCCTTGGCATTGTGCCATCTGACAATGGTGTTCAGTGCGGTACAGGGGTGTAGTGTCTGCAATGTCCCACACAGATGGGTACTGCATGATCTGCCCTGACATCCTGGTTACCAATGTGTATGGCCATAGCTTTGCAATGCATGCCATGGCTGTGTTTGATAGTCCTTCACATGGACACTGCCTGGGATGTGCATGTCCCACAATACTGTACAGTGACATGTACAGGTGTACCTGGTTTGGCAAGCACATGTTCTGTACACAGACTGTTATTTCCCAATATGGCAATACTGGCATGGAGTGGCGAAACCTGCTTATAGTCAGTAGGTCGACCCTGCACCTGCACTGACAGCATGATACAGGTATTCTCTGGTGTCAGTGGCATTGGTCCATACAGGGCACATATGTACGGCATTGTATGGCCTCTGTGGATCACATTTGATGGCACCACATATGTTGCAGGCATCCAGTGGGGAACATAGTGAAGGCACATTGTCCGCAATTATGTGCCTATTGTACCGCTGTACAGCATGCCATGTCCTCTGCAGCCCACTGCATTCACACCATGCCTACTATCTGTCATCAATGTGCATGGTACTAGCAACATAGCGGGATATCCTAGGCAAGTGTGTTTGTGTATGGCACATGGGTGCAGGACATATACCGGGTACTAGTAGGGTTGCATACTTTGTTCACCAGGCCTTTGCCAGATGTAGGGGTATGGCCACCTCTAGACAGGCTCTGACAGCCAAACACACACACTTGCCATGTCCTGTATTCAAACCCCTACCTACCATACCACACTGCAGCAATACGCACTTAGGGCATGCTCTACAGCGAATACTAGGTTACAGCACTCCTACAGGTGTATTCCTAGGTGGGTGACAACAGCAGGATTGACAAAAGTGCTCATGTGATTTGTACAGAGAGTGCATACTCTACAAAGCACTGTACTTGTCTCATGCCAGCAGACACACTCACACACACACACACACACACACACACACACACACACACACACACACACACACACACACAGTTGGCATGTCTGGGATTAGAACACTGACCTAACTACTTTATCACACTACAGCATTACGCAGTTACAGAATGGGCTACCAGGATTACTGGGTCACAGCACTCCAAGATGTGTATTTCTAGGTGGGTGACATCATCAGCCTTGCCAAATTTGGGTATAGGAATTGTATGGACTGTGAGCAGTCCAAAAGCATTATTCTGTTCTCAGGCAAATGGAGACACACACATAGTTGGCAAGTCTGGGATTAGAACACCAACCTAACTACTTTATCAACCTACAGAATTATGCAATTACAGAACGGGCTACCGAGAATACTGGGTCACAGCTCTCCCAGAGGTGTATTTCTAAGTGGGTGACATCATCATCCTTGCCAAAGCTGGGTATAGGAATTGTATGGAGTGTGAGCAGTCTTACAGCATTATTCTGTCCTCAGGCAGATGGAGACACACAAACACACACACACACACAGTTGGCAAGTCTGGGATTAGAACACCGACCTAACTACTTTATCACACTACAGCATTACACAGTTACAGAACGCGCTACCGAGATCACTGAGTCACAGCACTCCCAGAGGTGTATTTCTAGGTGGGTGACATCATCAGCCTTGCCAAAGTTGGGTATAGGAATTGTATGGAGTGTGAGTGGTCTAAAATCATTACTCTGCTCTCAGGCAGACGGAGAGACCCACACACACACACACACACACACACACACACACACACACACACACACACACACACACACACACACACACACACACACACACACACACACACACACACAGTTGGCAAGTCTGGGATTAGAACACCGACCTAACTACTTTATCACACTACAGCATTACGCAGTTACAGAATGCGATATCGAGATTACTGAGTCACAGCACTCCCAGAGGTGTATTTCTAGGTGGGTGACATCATCAGCCTTGCCAAAGTTGGGTATAGGAATTTTTATGGAGTGTGAGCAGTCTAAAAGCATTATTCTGTCCTCAGGCAAATGGAGACACACACACATACACAGTTGGCAAGTTTGGGATTAGAACACCAACCTAAATACTTTATCACACTACAGCATTACGCAGTTACAGAATGCGCTACCAAGATTACTGGGTCACAGTACTCCCAGAGGTGTTTATCTAGGTGGGTGACATCATCAGCCTTGCCAAAGTTGGGTATAGGATTTGTATTGAGTGTGAGCAGTGTAAAAGCATTATTCTGTCCTCACGCAGACGGAGACACACACACACACACACACACACACACACACACACACACACACACGCCAGTGGTGGGATCAGAACACCTGCCTATCTACAGATCACTATTACAATACTACATAGTTACGAGTTGCGCCACAGAGACTAGACATTTCAAGGCTGTCATTATGACCTTCTAGGAATGTGGACATCAACAGGGATGCTGGCAGTTAAGATGTACATACCTGTGAACCTGTGTGTTTAAAGTAGGAATCCATCCTGAACTGGAGTATGCCCGTCTGTGGAATGGACTACTATCACTATACAGGGTTACAATGGCCATGCCCATACAAATAGAGGCACATAACTGACACAAAGTGTCACTGGGCATGCTCACACACTTAGTAGCACAGGGCTGTTCGGAATGCACTATGTGTCCATCTATACAAGGTTATACTGGGCATGCTCATACACTTAGTAGCACATGGCTGTTTGGGATGCACTCTGATTCTAAACAAGGAAGGCCACAGTGGCCATGCTATTACAGTTAGACGTAAAGAACACATTGTAATGGACTCCGGTGTTAGTAGCTGTCATTGTTAGCAGGAACGCTGCACTACATATATCTGACACTGGTCTTCTACACAATGTCTGCTGCTGTCCGTCACCTTAGATGTACCATTCTATACCAAGCACAATATACCACTCACAGTGATGTCTTGCTAGGAGTGGCAACTGCTTGACCAACACAATGAGCCAATGTCCTGCTGTAATTATGAGGTTGTCCAGTGTTTGTCATTCTGGGATGACACGACTGAAAGTAGCAAGGTCTTTGTCGCATATCACATGCATCCATGATTCAAGGGAGTGGGGATAATACCTAGGTTGCATTCATCCATATAGTGCCATTCCAAGTCAAATGTCCTAAAACAGGATAACATCCTGACACCTAGAGGGCAACTGCATTGTATGCTTATGTTAATCAGTGTAGATGTGTAGTGTTCGTAATCACAGCTGCTCACTGTAGATCCAACAATAGGGAATACTGACATCTGTGCAGTGAGGAACACCTGGCTAAAGGCTGTGTAGTGCACAATAGCACTACCACCATATACCTCAGAACCAGACATGTGGGCCATAACACAGGTACGTACCGCTCCAGGTGGTGGTGTCTCCACATACATAAAGGCCACTCACATGTACTGACCAGTACTCCCACAAAAGACGTCACAGATGAGTCAGGTGCAGGTCACAGTGTCAAAAGCTGCATTCTAGGATGTAAACCTAAGACACCACCATGCCCTCGGACCACCAACACACATCCATACATGTGGTAGGACATATAATAGTACAACACCATGTGACCTTTGACCAGTGGACTGTACCTAGCTCTACATCAACTGTGCAGAGTAGCCATGTACTGACACAGTTGCATCATGTGTTATGCAATGCAATGATACCACTGTTTGTAACCAGGTCAGCTGTAGACATACCAGGGGCTATCAGTTATTTACAGCATTAACAGATGACTGTTGATGTACACCAGTAAACAACCTCATGTTTGGATATGACATACATGTACCTGATCTGGATATGTACATGCCACACACATACAACATATATGTAAATAACATAGGTGTTGCTGTCCTTTGTGCAGACAGGTGGCTACAGCCATTACACACATGCACATGCAATGTAGGTCCATGGCTGCTGAATGCTAACAGTACATAAGGTGTGATATCAATGTTGACAGAGGTAACATTCCCTCTGTACTGGTCACACATGACACCTACCATATCATACAACAGTCCATGTGTCATGTATATCATTACACATGTCCATCAATTGCAATGCCTACAAACATGCCCAAATGACAGGAATGTAGGACCTACACACATGTACATGTAGTGGTGTGCATTCAGATACCACGTTTGTGCAGTTGCTGATGTTTGCAGGTGATGTGTGTCTTGGTACATCATGTAGTTGCAATGCAGCCTCATATGATGATATGCTGAAAGTACGGTAAGATGTACTTCAGGTATCGACAGATGTGTGGACATAACTAAGTGGTGGGGCATCTTTGCAGATGGATGTTTGCTGAGGACAGCTAACAGGTGTGTCACAAACAGGACTACAATAACCTGTGTAACCACTAAGCTATGGTTTTGTTAATTGAAGGGGAACACACGCAACTTAGATAGCAGTCAGGGTGACACCGAAGGTAAATCACTTGACACCTGTAACAGTTAGACCTCCCGTGTGCATATATCAGCACAGTTGCCAAAGGAAGCATCAGTACAATTTGGAACGCGTGCAATACTGCTGTAAGTCTGTCATATGTATCATGAGATAGGGAGGTGTTTGATTCACAGTACTGGCATGTGTGGTTGCGTGTGTGTCCATATATGTCACGTATGGTGGGGAATACATCTCAATTGTTACTCACTCTCCTGTACACTGTTGTAGACATCTGTACAGACTGCAATGTAGAAAGCAGGACATAGGCAGGGGTGTGTATCTCACACATGTGAGGTATCTGTATGTGCGTGACATAGGTGTATTCAATAGTGAATGCCACAGTGTGCATGTGTGTGTGTGTGTGTGTGTGTGTGTGTGTGTGTGTGTGTGTGTGTGTGTGTGTGTGTGTGTGTGTGTGTGTGTGTGTGTGTGTGTGTGTGTATGTATGGCTGTCTGGTCCCTAGAGTCAGGATGTATGTTACCATAGTAAACTGATAAAACCCCTCCCCCCATCCAGGCAATGCAGTCTACTATCCCTGTTGATGTCCTCGATCTTAGGCCATGCTGACTACCTGTACATGTGTAATCTCTGTGGCATGTCAAGTAAGTGCACAGTACTGTAATGATGATTTGCACATAGGCAGGGGTCCTCAACCTCAACACTAGCAACTGTGTGTGTGTGTGTGTGTGTGTGTGTGTGTGTGTGTGTGTGTGTGTGTGTGTGTGTGTGTGTTACTGTGTCAATGAATCCGTGATTGTGTGGGTGTGTTACTGTGTCTCTGAATACATGTGTGTGAATACCTGAGTGTGTGGGTGTAGTTGTGTGTTCGCATCCTGTCATGGGAATGTGTATTACTGCTTCCCAATGAGGCATCACGCTTTCCACTGGCCTCTACCCTTGTCATCAGCTAGACCACTCTCTTACCTCCCCACTCCATGTAACTGTACCTGTGATGTCACCCAGTATGGATGTCACATCTCTAGCCACAGTAGCTTAATACACAGCTATCATGCTCTTGGATCAGTAGATCTGTAGACGTGTTTGGAAAGTGGGACTTTCTAACTGTGATGTGGAAGCTACAAAGTGCTTGCTGGTATTTTCATACATACCTGTGAGTAGTCCACATTTACATATGGGACACTAACTGCAAACACTGACATCCACCGGCAAATGCAATTAGACCTGAAGAAGGAAAGCAGAACATCATGACCAACATGCAGTTACTGTTGTTACACAAGACACACACTGTTAACAGTACAAAATGCATTCTAAACCTGTACTACATAATATGTCTGCTGCCTGTCAACAGTACACAACAATTGTAATCTACACTTATCTTCCTAGTCTGTTCACCTTGTGCAACAGACCATATGAGCATGTCCTTGCACCGATGGTGTGGATGACAGGGATGCAGCACAGGCATCATCATATGCACAGGGTGATAATGTTTGCCAGAGGCCTAGGTTGCATCATTGGATGACATCATGTGCGTGGGTTAGGGCCTTTGATCTAATTGGGTGTGTGTGGATGTTATGCATGTGTGTGTTGCGGTGCCCTACATATGTTTCTGGTGTGTGCATGTATGTATGCACACAGTTCTGGCATGTGTCTGGCCTACACAGGGGTATTATTGACAGCTGAGGACTGTATAGGCCAGGTTTTACAGTTCACAGTGTCTGGCCACAGCCACGTGACCTGTGCCTGCCAGGGGTTGTATGGGCACTACCAGGCAGAGGTGCAGATTGGGTACTGTCTGATGACACATGTCCACTGGAACCATGTCCCTTTTGGGACCATCCAGGGCCATGTGCATGTGGCCTGCTGTGCCCTGGTGTGGACAGCACAGCACCAGCTGCACTGCTGCTGCTACCACCACTATGGGAGTGGGCATGTGAGGTAGCTCATTCACGTAGACCTGAAACAGGTGATGTAGCTGGTCTACATCCACGTGCCTGATGCCTCACTCCTACCAGATGTTCCAGCACAGAGAGCTCACGCTCGCGGATTTTCATGCCACGGTCAAGGACTCCAACCATGTCACCCAATCGTCTATCCAAAACTTTGGCAATCTGCTGTTGAGCATTTGCCATTGCCTGGATGTTGTTGTTTAAAGAATGGAGAGCAGCCCTCTGAAGCCTCTGATCTTCTCTGTTGTACCATTCAGCACGTGCCTGTACCTCCATTACAGCCTGAAACATGCATCTGGTGACACCAGCTGCTGCGCTCTGTCTTGCAGGAGCATGTTGGCCAGAGGTCCTCCTACAAGCAGCACTGGCCCCATGCCTGTGTGGGGCATCACCAGTCAGTTGGCTGACACCATGGTGTGCAGGCACACCTTCCATAGCCTCCACGCTTTCCTGTTCCAAGCTACAACATGCCAACTGTCCTTCCTCTATGGCCACTGGTGATAGGGCATTGGTTGGCATGGGAACTGTGTGTGGGGATGAGGGGGATATACGTGGAATGGCAACCAACGGCACAGATTCAGTCCCTGACAATCCTGCCTGTGCCTCAATCATATGTTCATCATCACTGCTAGTGCCTGTGGGGACACTAACATCAGATGGACCGCAGGAGGGGAACGCACCTACATCACCTGTGAGGGGCAGACAAGAATTGTACATTATAATCTATACAATAGACACACATACACACAGACACACACACAGACAAATGCTATGGCACCCAAGATGCATGTGATATGACAGAAGGCATGCAACATACATGTGATACGGCAGACGGCATGCAGCTCAGACAATAATAGTGGTAGTTATCATACATCCCTGGGTTCAACAGCATGCATGTGTCATAGCAGAAGGCATGCAAATTGCACAGTCATAGTAGTAGTTAGCATACACCCCTGTGTTACACCATGTAGACCAGCACAGGTTAACAGTACACCTGCCTGATGTGTGGAATATGACATTGACAATCACATGTACTATGACATGTGATCTGCTGATGTGTGCAATGAAATGCATACATGTTTAACACAATGGTGTCCTGTCAAATATACAGTGGAGTAATGGTGTCCCAATTCAGTGTTGTCTGTCCACCCTACAGCTATACTGCACATTTAGCTGATGTGCATGGCCATTGCAGGGAATCATGAGGCTTCTCTATTGCTATACAATGTGAGCTACAGACACAGTTCATAGCCATGACTGTGTTCAGATACAATACATATATACTGTGGAATGTAACCCATGTCACTGAGGTGTATACACACTAAACCATGATGTGGAATGTGTGACACAGGTCACTGAAGGGTATACAGATGACACCCCTGCACATCTGCAACCATATTGCTGCTGCCTGGCAACGATGGCCAGACATGGTAAACACGTCGGTACACCATGTCCCACATGACATCTGTGTACCACACACACACAGACACATGAGGAGCAAGGATAACAGTGATGTCCGACACCAGCAAGGGTAATGTACTGTATCTGTGAGCTGATGTGGTTGTCTGTGTATGTATGTGGATACTGTACAGGTGACTGCTGTCATGTCATAACACACTTAAGATGTTCAACACATCATATGTGGTGGATTGATGTCACACCTACACAAGATGTGCACAGGCCTGTAGGATGTCTAGTGCTCCACATCTGCAATATAACCATTACACAAAGGCCATAGTTAGACCATGTGGAGCCAATGTATGGCAGGGTGTACACACAATCACATCTACTGTGTGTGTTGCTTCATGTCTCTGGCCATCCTCCATGGCCATGTGTGAACATGTGTTGGCCAAATGGTTGTGATGGGCATCTATTTCACATGTCTGTGTTGTCCCATATGACATACACCCATAGATGTCATATGCTCCACTGACGACAGGGTTATGCAGACAAAGGGTGGTATGTTTTGTATGTGGGATATGTTTTTCAGGATAGTTAGGCAGTGTTGCAGCCAGCCCACTAGATGTCATGGACATGTCAGATAGCATATCACATTGTGTGACATTCATAGCAGGGGTATAATCCACACCGGTGAATCCTGTGGTCTGGCCATACTCCAACTCACTGTGTAGTACTGTTTGTATTCCCCACATGTGTAGTATTGCACATGGGTAGCCATTGTGATGCATTGCAGGTCCGACCTATATATTGTGACAGGACCATACATTATGTGTACATGTGGTAAATGGCCACATGGCAGATAGATCTGTGCATTAACATGCCTGATAAATAATAACAGTCTCACCTGCAATGGGCTGCTGTCACAGCGGAAAGCCAGAGGTACCTAAATAGGAGTGACACAGCAGTATGATCACTATCCACATCTGTATGATAGCTACAGGGTGCAATGTGCATGTTAACACATACGCCAGTACAATAGACTATACTATGGAGTATGCACATGTGTGCATACACAGAGTAGCATACTATAGTATGCGGTATGTGTGCATACATGCCTTGCATATGATGTTACATTACATATTGTACAGCGACACATGTAACTATATGGAATATAGTTGTTATATGTGCAGTAGTGACTTACCAGGCAACTCCAGGCTCGGTGGTTGAGAGACACCCACCTCCACGATACCAGCTAAGGCTTGTGGATGTTGTTCTGCAAGTGTCCCCAGGTTGGCCGGTAGCTCCTCGGTACATGTGAGTGGGGGCTGGGTTGGTGGCCCACCACCAGTTCCACCTTGTTCAGTGGTGATTGCATTTGCACGCTGCTTCGCCCATCTAATTAGGTCTGTACAGTGTCTGCGCACCTGCTGGTATGTGCGGTTGTGGCCACCCACATCATTAACCCTCCTGCGAAGTTCCTGCCACAGGGCATCCCGCTGCTGTGCATCCTGTGGCACATGGCTAAACAGTACATGATGATTATCATGTAGGTATGGGATGAGGGCCTCATCCTCCAAGCGGGTATAAGGTGGTAGCCTTGCATGTGGCATACCTGGAAGACATAATGATAGAGACAGGTCACAGTAACTCACAGAGATGTACAGAGCTATAGCTGAACAAACATGCGTATCACATTTATTACAAATAAATAGTTGTCTTTGCAAATCTACATGACACTGACACCACTGACATGTTTGTGTCACACACATTTGACATTCAATGGTGATTGGATATTATCACCCTATATGTGTGTGTGTCACCTGATTACATTGCTCATACTCCATGTGGATGCTGTCTTGATGTGGGCATGTTTGTTTACCTGTACTGGTGTTCTTACCTATCAGCACATGCCTGGATGTGTCCACATTAATGCAGTCGACCTTGAGGCTGTGTATATGTCACATATAAAGACTTACACTGCCTTAACAGACATGACCTGTGACCCTGCAGACTTGCTAATGGAAGGTTTTACATGTATGTGTTTTAATGTATACATCTACACGGCACTGTACAGCAGTTCAACATCCTGCCATGTATCACCTGTGTTGCACATATGATACACATAGGACACTGGCTAGCCTGATGGTATTTGCAGGGATGGATATCAACTATAGCATGTATGGTCAAAGTCAATTAGTAGGCTATATATGCCCTGGGCCATGCATGAGCCTAGGATGAAAGGTTACCTAGCTGTAGCCGACAGGTGGGTTTCTGGGGCCAGGTCAAGCAGTGCCACATAACTGATCCACAGGGTTAATGATATATTTACCATGCGGTCATCACACCATGTCTGAAAGAGGGGCAATGCGCAGCTTTGCTGGACAGGGATGCATAGTATGGCAGGAGTATGTAAAGTGTATGGGACAAGGATCTGTCCAGCATGTGGGGATCCTTGTACTAGGAAAGTGGATGTCCATGAAGTATGTGTTTGAGATCAGGATGTGTACGTGTAGCATGTCCAACATCACTGGGTTGGACACGGCTTTATTCAGGGTAGGCATCATGCTACATAGTGGATATGGGGATTGGGAAGGCTGGTGTAGGCCATGTGAACATGGCCAATACCCCTTAAAGAAAATATGTGATCTGATATGGGTCACTTGAGTGTTGTGTATGGCTGAACAATGATCTCTATATTCATGGATGGCACCCTGTCATGATTAGGGTTGCCACGTACGACTACCTGACAGGTGTGGTGATGTAACTATCACAGGAAAGACAACTGCCCAGCTGCATCCCTTACACACAGTGTCCATTATGTTGACCACTGGCTAGGTAGTAGTTCATGGGTACAGGGTTATTAACATAGGGGTGACAATGCAATATGTAGCTGTCAGATTGTGTCCATATGTCACACACCTCACCCACAAAGCCCCTTCTGTATGTTATCCACAACACTTTGAGTCAGCTATTGCTCCTAGGTCATAGTCATTCGCATACTTCAATAGGCAGATGCCTTCTGTTAGTCTGTGTGGTATAGAGTGCAATGAGGGGGAGTACAATGAATTAATCCTGTCTTACTGTAGCTGGCACTAGTGTGATGTGCATGTATTATTCAGACACCTTTTGTAGTGTTGGTTCTGTCAGCAGTCCAGTTGCAAAACACTCCTGTGACATAGGAATGTACATCTAGTATACTGAGTGTAGGTGGAACACAGTATGGGTGATGATGTCCTATGACCTGGTAAGGTTATGATATGCAGTGTGAAATCAACCTTACTGTCATCTACATCTGTACTGCTGACATCAAATAAGTTGATCAAGGTTCATGGCCTTTCAGACCAGACTCAGCAGGGTAGTAGTGCAGTACTTCCCATTATCAGTGGTGTCTCCCCCTTTGTGGGTTGTGATAACTGTTGGTGTGCACCATTCAGTGTGTACACAGCCTGACATGAAGCTATGTTTTACATGATGTGTATGTGGAGAGCAAATTGTTTTGCCATATGTGTAACGATACAACCTGGGATGTGGACAGGTCCCATGCAGCCTGAGTGCAGCTTGTACCTGCATAGTTGTGGTTACAGGGGCTCTGTAGTGTACATGGATATCTGATTGTGTACCTGTTGGGTGGGGGGGGCAGTGTGTTTATGTTATCCAAGACCCTTTCTGGATTGTTTATTCATGCTCAGCACTTGTTCAGAACTTGTAAGCACTACATAAGCTACTAATTACTATAGCACTCAATCTTCCTCATTACCTAGAGGTAAATAGTTTTTGTACATACTTTTCTCACTTGCTTAGAGTAAAACAGCTCTTGTACTCACTCTCCTCACTTATCTAGAGGAAAATAGTTTTATATTCAGGCATGTCCAAGGGTCAGCTCCCAGTGTTCTCTCCTGTATATCTGATTAATCTGGGCATCTTGAGGCAAAGTAGAAATTGCTTCATGTACACAGACAACCCTCTCCTCCTACCACCCAACACTACAACCTGTGGGAGATGCACTTATCTAGCCAAACTGTAGGTAAAGCTCTCTCCAACCAATACTGAACTTGACAGTCATGTGGAGAAGGAAAACATTTGCACCACACCACACTTATCACATAGTCTCACTAAATCTACACCACCAAAATCCACACATAGTAACACAAAAACATTTGCGGAGGCTCTCAATAATAATCTCTCTAAGCAACAGAGATCTCCAAGCAGAAACGCAAGCAGCCACCATCCCCCAACACAATGCCAATGACACATATCCCACAGACTCAGTGTGCCACTCAACCACAGCCAATAAGGCAAAACAACGTACCCAACACACTAGTCATAGGTGACTCTATAGTCAGGCACACTGATGTCCCACTCACCAGGCTAAACAAGGAGAAGGTTACTGTCAGCTGCCTGTCAGGTACCAGGATCCGCCACATAACCCACGCATTCAGGTCACTCCACAACAAGTACAAGTATGGCTCTGTCATTGTCCATGTTGGTGTGAATGACCTGAGACATACCGCCCTGGACTACATGAAAAGAGACATGGAAGAGCTCTCCGATCTTGTAGCCCAGGCAGGTATGACCCTAGTTCTGAGTAGCATTCTGCCATCACCCAGAATGATACTGCAGAACAAGGACAAAATGATTGACCTCAACAATTGGCTAAGCTTCTGGTGTCCTTCTAAGGGGATCCAGTATCTGTCTAATTGGGATGACATGGTCAACAGACCACGATGCTTTGCCACAGATGGCCTGCACCTGTCGCCCCTGGGATTCTGGATACTGGCTAAGGGTCTTGCTGCCCCTATAGTGCCTTTTTTAGGCAAGGTTCAAATAACATATTCACCACCATAACAGGAACAGGCAAGGAAAAACTGAGGGTAATGCTACTCAATGCTAGAAGTCTAAATCTCAAAATGCACTCACTCGAGGCACTCCTTGTAATGGAGAACATCGATATCTGTGCAGTGAGTGAGACCTGGTTCAAGGCTCCAGACAGCACCCCTGCACTACCAGGCTATAACTCATACCACACCTTTCGGCCATGTAACCTGGACCGAAACACCCAAGTTGGAGGTGTGTCCATATTCATTAAGGATATCCACACCTCCAGGCTAGTTGCTTAGCACAATGCATCCAAGGTTATCCAAGTGCAACTAACTCTGGGCAAAACTGCAATCCAAATTGTAGCTTGCTACAGATCCCCCACCATGCCCCAGGATTCTCACTCCTCTTTTCTTGATGTATTGGAAATTATTAGGGTTCAACCAAACACCCTACTAATGGGGGCCTTCAACTACCCCACCATTAACTGGGAAAACTACTTGTATACAAACACATTAGCTCAATGCTTTCTGGAATTCATAAACTCCAATGCCCTGGATCAACTTATCCAAACCCCCACCAGGGGCAACAATATCCTAGACCTAGTCATTACCAACATGAGTGACCGGTGTTGCACACCTGAAGTCAACTCCTCGTTGGTCCGATCCGACCATAAGCTAATCACCCTTGATATCCACATCCCGCCCCCCCCCCCCCATTAAGGAAACCACAGTAAAATATTTCTACAAAGCCAACTTCATGCTTCTTAAGACAGAGGTGGTGAACTTCATGACATCCATGCAGATGGACAATACAGTTACAATTGCTGAATCCTACATAAATGCACTCTATAAGCACTTACACAAGTGCATGGATCGTGCTATCCCAAACAGAACCAAGACGCTATCCTCCAAAAAAGGAAGCCAATCTGGTGGTCCCCTGCCATAAATAAACTGTACAACAGAAGGAAGAAACTGTTGCTAAAGAGAGTACAATCCCATGAGTGAAGGAGCTCCCTGGTCAGCTTCAGTAAGAAGCTGAGATCCCTTATAAGATCCTCCAAAGCTAGCTACGAAAACAAAACCGCCACTAATTCCAAGGACAACCACAAAGCATTCTATAGCTATGTCAAAAATCTCAATGGCAACACCCAGATCTGCTCTGAGTTACAGCACAAAAGCACAAATATTACAGAACCAACTGATATCGCCAACATCCTAGCAGATAGGTTCAGTGCTAACTTTACCCCCCCTCTCACCCCCGAAAGGGCCAATATCTATACAGGATGAATGCAGAGTCCCTGTAATCACAACTACGTGGGTAAAAGCTGCAATCTCTAAAGCCAAAAACACAGCATCCATGGGACCGGACAACATCCCAGGCTGTGTTTTACACGAACTTCAGAACAAACTGGCTCCCCACTTAAGCACCATGTTCAATAATAGCCTCGCATCAGGCTTTGTGCCCCCTGAATGGCGCACAGCAACAGTTATCCCACTCTACAAAGGTGGCGCCACAATGGACCATGGGAACTACTGCCCTATAAGCCTGACTAGCGTGGTCTGCAAGGCTAAGGAGCACATCATCATGGATCTCATTCACAGAGACATTGAGTACCTCCAAACCTTTGACCACACCCAGTTTGGCTTTGTTAAGGGCAAACCATGCCTCCTAAACCTGGTGGACTTCTTTGAGACAGTTACCAAGGCATTAGATGAGGGTAAGGAGGTCCACACAGCCTACCTTGATCTCTCAAAGGCTTTAAACACCATTCCCCATTCTGGTATTATTGACATAACCATCCACCTGAACATAAACCCCTACGTCATGAGATGGTTTGCAAAGTGGCTCACGGACAGAACCTACACAATGAGAGTTCCATACCCTAGGTCTGACTGCAAACCACTTACAAGTGGCATCCCCCAGGGCTCAATCCTAGGACCCGTCATGTTTGGTATATACTTCTCTGAGGTACAGGCAAGCACAAGAAGACTTTGGCTGAAAAGGTTTGCAGACGACTGCAAACTAGGAGCCATAATTGGTTCCCCAGCTGATACAGACACCCTCCAGAAGGGTCTCACTGAGGCGGATACCTGGTGTCAATATCATGGCCTTAAGCTGAATGTCAAAACATGCATAGTCATCCCCTTTGGATAAAACTAATTACCCGCAGACTACCACATAGGTGGTAGTCCCCTACATACAGAAAAAGTAATAAGGGATCTGGGAACCCAAGCAGATAGCAATCTCTCCTTTGATAACCATATTGCCAAGGTGGTTAGAATATCCTTCTAAGTGCCCCACCTAATCTCAAATGGGTTTGCATCCAGAACAAAGGAGGCCATTGTGCCTCTCTACTCATGACTTATTAGACCCATTAAAGGATACAACACCCCATTTGGGATGTACCTTACAAGACAACTGCAACAGCTTGAAAGACCACAACAGTACCACACCAAGAGGATTACTGACCTCAAAAAGATTACCTATGCAGCCCAACTAAAGAAACTCCAGCTGTACTCGGTTGCATACCGCGTACTCAGAGGTGATCTCTGCTTGACATACAAGATCAATGTCCAACCCCGTACTGATGGATATGTTTCACCTAAACAAAAGCCCCTGAGAGTCACATGCTCTAGGGATATAAACCTAACCACAATGATAATTAGGACGTGCTGAAGGGATAGATTCCTGACCCGGAGACTCCCCATGCTTTGGAACATGATTCCAATGTACATCAGGCAGGGCCCCTCACTAGCACTCTTCAAGAGAAACTTTGACGGGTGGATGGGAGACAGACATGTACCCCGGGGATCACTGCAGTGATAATATATAAATATATATACTCTATATTTACGTTACTTTTATATATTATCACTTGAGTGATGGTTATTTGGTTAATAACTTCATTCAATTGTTTAAATGTCAGTATTAAATAACTTGGAAGTATGTTTTCCAGATAGATTAACCTGTTCCCTGTGTATTGTATAGTAATTAGCAGTGGATGATGTCAGAATTTGGTTTGACCTATGGATGAACATGTTCCATTATTTAAATGCTTGGAGATTTTTTTTATGTATTTTAGTCTGATGAAGCCTTTGTGGTGAAAGCACTAACTATTCTATTAAATTTGGACTGTTTGTAGAAGTCCGCATCTCCATATCATTTCATATGAACTGTTTAGTGGTGTTCTAGTGTTCGTTGATACGGTCTGCCATGTATAGCCTCTGTGGATGTTTTTTATCTTGCTGGTTCTTTATCTTGTCTTTGGAACCACAGGAGCTTTTACCCTTTGGTGGTGCCTTTGTTTATTAATGTTATTCTCAGTAATACACCCATACATATGCCTACTGTTACAATATATCAACATATACTATCCCCTTTATAGCACGTACTTGTTGGACCAACCCTGCCACTGATAGTGGCTGGAGAGGAATCGTTGGGTTCAAAGTCCTTATATATCATCCCTTGTGGTGTATGAGGTGTTTGCCTTGTGACCTACAGCAGTACACACATAAATACTACAAGTGTTACTATGCTCAACAATACACCACTACAAGATAACTGTTTCCACTATTTGCATTGCGTACACTTTAATTATTACAGAACAGGTACTACATACACAGACATACTGAGTGTTCTACATACCTTATTAGTAACCCGAGGTGTCATTGACTGTTATTTCAATCTTTTTCAGTTTGTGTTTCAATCTTCTTTGTAATGTTCTGCTGGTATATACAGATGGTTTGAATGTGTGACAAGCCATCCTTTTATAGTTAAATATCGGTAACATGTGCTATCCTGACCACCAGTGTTCCAAAGTAGTTAATTACATGCACATCAGTTGTGCAGCTACTCCATTAGCCAATACCATGGCAACAGTGGTGTATAACTGAATACTCCACTTGGGCGTTGTCCCTTTGCCTTACTTTCAAGGAAGGCGGCCTGGCTGTGCTGTTTGTAATGTATTGCAACAGCTATATGGAGACACACAGAGATATATTAGCTTCATGACTCCTGTGGATTGTGTGTAATGGCTAGAAGATGTTGTTCTACATGTGAGTACAGCTGTTATATTTCAGAACATTGCTACTTATGCAGGGTTTGTTTGTACCTGATACTTCTGCAGATGTTTCAGTCTGGCAAGGATGTTTGAGCAGCTCAAGGCTGTATGGCTATGCATAAAATGTGAGGTGGTTTACAGTGTGCTCACCAGACATCTTTGGTTTGGTGTACATGTGTATCATACTGTGCTGTTAATCAGTAATTGATAACACTTCCTGGTGTACACATAACCCTCTGAAACAGGATTAGTGCAAACAAATCCTGTAACATCAGCAGCTGTTCCATTGTATAACAGCAACTATTTCACATAGGGCCAATTTAGTGTGTCTCTGACAAGGTATGCTAAGGCTTCTGCAGATATCATACAGTGAGTGAATGATTTGTGATGTTATTACAGTATGTATTGTAATTGGTTTAGGTGTGGGGGAGATGTTAGTGGGTGTACATAGCAGATGCAGGTGTGTAGGAACTGCTTTTATACATATTTGATATGTGTGTGAGGGTTCCTTCCCTATTTGAACACCTATCCTTTAGTGGACTAATACTATGGTAATTGCAGGCTGATGCTGTATAGCATGCAGGTGATGTTAGTCCTTGAATCCTTTCGGCAATACATCGGAATGTAATAAAGTGTTGCTACATGAAAGCTGTCTGTGTATTTCTGTCATAGGTATTTGCAGTCATTGGAGTTGTGTTGGTGACTGACCCCCTTTGGCTAGGGTTGCCACCTTTTCAAATGGCCATAGTGGGACATTGTTGGGACACACATCAGATTTTACAGGCCGACAGAAACCCACGGTCAGTACAAAGAATAGAACTTTACTTTTTTGCCTAAATAAAAGCTTATTCTTGTAGCAGTTTAGTTGCTTATCCTGTTTTTTGTAACATGTAGGTATTTTAGATACAGAAATAACTATTTTATGCAACTATTACATAAAATATGGGACATAAGTATGTCCTACGATCTCAGGACATTTGCCATTTTTAATATTTTTGGTCAGGACACAACTGCCCAAAGAGGGACTGTCCCTCGCAAAGTGGGACAGGTGGTAACCCTATCTTTGGCTCATGTCTATAGCACATATTTGTAACAGTATATAGGCATATACTCTCCATATCTTTTGTTCATAAAGTTTGGTCATGGCGGGATGTGTGATTGCTATGGTCCATGTTATACTCATATATGAACACTTCAACCGCTGTATACGGGATACCTATGGAATCCCGAATGCACACAATTCTGATGCCCACAGTACTGGGTCCAGACTCCCAAACCCCATATTACCGAACACTCAAACTCATGGCAGTCAAGCTCGCAAAAGTAACACAAACACAGAACACACACATGCACACAGACACACTGCTACCCACCACATCCAAGCAAACCATCTTATACTACGTATGAGCAGGTGGGCAAGCCCACCTACACCCACCATGTGGGTGGCTGCACCTCACACACACCCCCCTACTTTAATATTCTACCTCCGAGATCGCAAAGACACATAAAGCAAACACACACCCACACATTACAGTCCCCCAGAAACGCACACCACACTCAGAACACACACTTACACACACTACAGCCCTCAGAAACACACTTACACACGGTAACCTACCTGAACCGCAACACCAGAAGCACTAACTTAATGTCCCTTAACATCGGGATTTTAACTCGCGCTTCTGGTGTTTCGGTACTGTGGTCTTTCGTTCTTTAAGCCTTGTGATTACGGGCTTCGGTATGTCATGCATTTGGTATTTGGTAGGTATCCCATTTATATGTACCTCCATGGTTGTGTAGATGTTGTTAATCTATCTATATATCTACATATATATGTATATCCCTATATATCGACATATCTCTCTCTCTCTCTCTATATATATATATATATATATATATATATATATATATATATATATATATATATATATATATATATATATATATATATATATATATACACATATATATAGCATACACCTTTCATTGGGTACATGGCGGTTTGTCCTATTTCCACACAATCCTCCCTTTTCTGTTTTAACCTGTTAGAATACACCACTGCAGTTGGTACATCTCAGGTAGCTTAGTGGAAGGTTATTGTGAAGATTGTGTACATGGTTGCATGTTCTAATCCTGGTAGTGGTCATTTTACCTCTCAGAGCAGGCACTGGTAGTGCAAGGGTAATTAACGCACATTTCAGCAGTTGTGGGCCATTTTGCCCGTGATCTGTGCGATGTTCAGCAAAGGTTAAACCTGTGTGGTGCTTATTCATGTAGTCATGATTAAGCGTCGCTTATCGGCGCAAAACCCCACTAACATCTGCTTAAAAGTGCTTTAATAACTTGCATCCAACATCCCTTATTCGGGACCTCAAAATGACGTAACAGCCCTTGCAGGACTTGAAACTGGGACCATGAACACCACAGTCACTGGCTTTACCACTGAGGCGTCTGAAATATGTACAACTTTTATGGTGTTTAGTATGTACAGTGTACTACAGCCGTTCCTCACTACTGCAAACAAATGTGTAAGTCAGTTGGTGTACATATGTATGATACCTGTTAATGTTCATATGTTTGTTGAAGTCAGTGCTGCAATGTGACCTGACAGGGTGTATTATGGATGAGAATGGTTCTTGTTTTGTGTCCTTTTACATTGTGCCCATACTCGATGTGTACCCCTCCAGTTCACGTAATGAACATCCGACACAAGCCCTCCTTGATGCATATTCCATTAGGCAGCGGTCCTCCCCCACGCCAATCTCCACATACACAGCAACCATTGCTTCTATGGGGAATTAGGTTTATATTAATAGTTATAACACCAGAGCTGCATGTGTTTTGCGTACACTTCTATCCATTTGGAATGCCTCTGTGTCACAAAGTGTGTTCATAGATGTTTATTTATATATATATATATATATATATATATATATATATATATATATATATATATATGGCTATAGATGTTATTGTATACATATATATATATATATATATATATATATATATATATATATGTATACATATATATATATATATATATAGATGTAGGTATATTTAGTATTAATTTGTAACACATACATATGTAGACTTGTATATGTTGATTCACACATTACAGTACATTACAATGTACTGTACATATGTACACAAAGTGACTGTCCCATTTGTGGTCTGTACTGTGAAATGCCTGTAGTATAAGGTGTAGTCTAACGACCACTTACCATGTATACAGATTAGATGACTTAAGGTTAGGTCCCATGACTATGGTGTGCATGGTCCAGGGTTCAACACCTGTGATGTATTAGACATGTTTTACTACAGAATAAGGCTAATTTAAGCAGTTGTAAGCAGGTTTAAAGGTGTTTGAGTGACATTATACCAGCGGTTGTACACATTTAAGCAAACTACATCCTACAACCTTTGCATGCAAATATGGCCACTTCTGCTAACTACTCAGGATATATACATTTCCGTGATGTAACATCTCACTATGTGCTTACATAACATTACATTGTCTGCTAACTGTACTCTCTAGCACACATGGGTTTATGTGTGTTCCAAATGTTTATTATTCTGTGGAATACTACTTATATATGCAAGATGTGGTTAAGGTATACTATGTAACATGTAAAACATCTCTGACTTTAGTGGGATTTGAACCACGACTGCACAGATATTATGCAAATGCTTTAACCATTACACTATTGACATTAACATTCCTTCTGCCTATTTCCTATGTCCATGAATTCTATGTGTAAGCTTGGCTACACAACAGGCAGAGCCACCCACACCCAATGAGCTTCTCGAAATACTAACATAACACATGAATTGAGAGACTATACATTAACATCCTAAATACATTTGGCATAGCCCCTCACTGACACACTTCAGGGGAAACCTTGATGTGTGACTAGACAACAGTATATACACCCCAGGGATCATGTGTCCCAGAAACATACAGCCAGGGTGTGGGGGAGACACTCCAGTTTTATAGCTGCAAGACCTGTTGGGGAAATTTAATGTTGTTGGGTTGTCATGTTAACATGCCCTTTTGAGATCACTATGTGCCCCTATCACCCTACAGCACCCCAGTCTTCAACAGCTTCCAGCAACTCTGCCTGGAATCACTTCATTGGCTATGCTTGACAGAGGCTCAGTTACTTCATCAATGGTGCAGATAAAGCCACCACACTGTAGCTATGTTTCTAAATGCCCTTGGGCAGATAGCCTAATACCTATCTGTGAACCTCTACAGTGTAGGCCATCTCCATCATATGTGATTAGACAGAGTTTTCTGATCACAATATACAGTGTAAAGTCATCATGTAGTCAGACAACAGTTAATTACAGCAACAGCATACAGACTACTGATACATAATCACGCCAAAAAGTCTTGGAAGCTAGTGGACTTGTACAGGTTTCAGGCTTTGTATTGCTTACCAGTAGGTTACCTACAGGAAAGATGGGACACAAGCACAGATGGGAAACATGCCTGCAACAATGCTATACCAACTTGCGTGTGTCAGCCTAAGGCTTTGGAATGCTGGGCAAGGCTATTGACGCCCCCATGGTGCTGTTTTTAGGCAGGTCTCAGAGGTGACTCTCACCTAACTTCACAACAGCAGAATCAACGAGGGTTAGGCTACTCAACACCAGGGGTAGTACTCACAACATGCACGCACTCACAGTACCCCTCAGTATAGACAACATCTACATCTGTTCTGTGACTGGGACCTATATAAGGCTCCTATGAGCACACTGGCACTACTAGATTACAACCCATAACACACATTTCAGCCACTGAACATGGACTGGCACAGACATGGAGGGGGTGTATCCATATTCATCAGGGATACTTACACCTCCAAGTTAGTGGGGCAGCATGATACCTCTGTGATCATCCATGTGCAGCTAACATCAGCCACAACTGCAATGCAAACTGTGAGCTGCTACAGATAACCCTCCATGACACAGGAGCACCACTACAACTATCTGGAGACAGTGGTAAACATGACAGTCCTACCAGACCCCCTGTTATTGGTCAGTGTCAGCTACCCTACACAGGTCCAGCACTTCCTGGGATTTATCACCTCATATGGCCTGTATCAGTTGGTAGACAGACTAACGAGAGGTGAAAACATACTAGAAGTGGTAATCACTGACACGTGCAACAGGTGCACTACAGCAGAGTAAACCGGTCACTGTTTAGATCTGACCATGAACTATTCACTGATGATTTGCACTCCCAACCATCTCCCCCACCCAAGGAACAGACAGTGAATACTTTTCCTACAGCTAAATTCACAGTACTAATGACAGAGGTGGGAGGGTTCACAGCCCCCACGCTCAGGGATGACACTGCTCAAGATGCAGACAGAATTACAAATGCAGTCTATAAGCACCTACAAAGACGTATGGGTCATGCCATCAATGGTAAACCAGAACTCGCTACTCCTACATAAGGACACCAGTCTGCTGAACCCCTGCATTATACAGGCTATACAACAGAAGTAGGACAATAGTCCAGAACAACAGCAAATCCCAAGACATGCAGACATCCGTGACTAGTATTAGCAAGATACTTATGTTACCCATGTAATCATCCAAGGCTGACATCCACAGGCAAATAGGCATGGACTCGGAATATGACTACAAAGGCTTCTTTGGCTATGTCAAGGATCTAAGCAGTAACACACAGATTTGCAATGTGCTGGTGCAATATTGCACTGAATATACTGACCCTACTGATATCACTAGCACACTTGATGATACATTCAGAGCAAGCTTCACCCTCTACGGGGCCCACAACAATACCCAAAACGTACAGTATCCCAGACATCGGAGACATGCAGGCGGTAATGGCCCTTTCAAATGGCATGACATAGTGTCAATGGAGGCAGATGGTGTCCCAGACTGCATCCTGCAGACACTACAAGACAAAGTGACCCCCGCCTAATATAGCAATTCAACATCAGCCTCTACACAGGCTACATGGCCATTCAATGGTACATGGCAACAGCTATTCCACTCCACCAAGGTGGTGACACAACTGACCATGGTAACTACCACCCCATAAGCCTGAGTAGCCTGATCTGCACGGCTATGGAGCGCATCCTCATGGAACTCATTAACATAGACAATGGTAACCTTCCGACACTTGACCCAACCCAGGTCAGCTTGATTGAGTGCAGATGATACCTACTGAACCTGTTTGACATCTTACAGTCACCTAGACTTTAGGTATGGAGTGTGGTAGTTCACACATACTACCTAGACCTCGCCAAGGGTTTTGACACCATTCCACACTCAGGTATTATTTCTACACTCATCAGCCAGTGCATACACCCATACATCACAGGTTGGTTTGCCAACAGGCTTACACACAGAACCCACATGGTAAGCCTAGCAGCCTCCAGGTCCAACTCTTGACCAGTCACAACTGGTGTCCCACAGGACTCAGTCCTGGGACCCCTACTGTTTGCCATATACTTCGCCATATACTTCTCAGAGGTATGGGCTAACACAGGTGGACTACAGCAGACCATGTCTGGTGATTACTGCAGACTGGGAGCCATAACTGACAGTCCAGCTGTGACAGATGTCCTTCAAGGGGCCTCACATAGACCAACACAGGGTGTCAGAGTCATGGCCTCCAGCTATAGGCCACATACTGCATGGTCATTCCATTTTGGAAAATTACACACACATATTAACACATGAGTGGCAGACACTATAATTCAGACGACGTAATGGGTATGTGGGGACTACATTAGATAGTAATCTCTCCTTTGACAATCATATCTGCGATGTAGTTAGGACATCCATCTATGTAGGCCATCCGATTACTTAAGGATTCACATCTAAACAGACTGAGATTATTGTGCCCCTTTACTCATCGATCCCATCATTGAGTATGATAACCCATTTTGGATGTACTTCAGAAGACACATCCAACATCTGGAAGGGCCATGAACGTACCTCACCAAGAGGGATAATGCCCTCAGACATGTGTCCTATGCTGCCAGGCTGCATAAACTCTTGCATTACTCAGTGGCATCTCATTTACTCAGTGATGATATGTGCTGGCCAACAAAGCCGTGTCCAAGTCAGGCTTAATGGATATGCTCCACCTATCGGAATCCATGTCACAGTGAGCCACACACTGTAATGAGCTACACCTTGCCACAACCATAACTGGAAGATGCTGGAGTGACAGATTCCTGTCATGGGTACTCCCCATGCTTTGGAACTACATCCCTGATTACATTATACGGAGCCCCTCACTAACACTCCAGGGAATCCTTGCAGAGTGGGTGGGGAATGTGGATACACCCCGGGGATCCTGCAATTGGCTCTGTTTCACAGAGGGACAGTTAGTTAATCAATGGGGTGGCAACAGCAGACACATTTTGGCTAGGCTTATGAATGGCCTCGGGCAGTTAGGCATGTACCTACCTATGAACCTATATATACAGTATCGACACATGCTGATAGCTTAATTTACTGTTCAGATATTCACTTATCTTGTACCAGTGGCAGTTGCATGTACAATAGTTGAGGGCTGCCTATGTAGGATGCACACAGTAGACCACCTATACATGATAATTTACAGGTGGTCATGTGGGTGTGCCATCCATGTTTACTGTGTGTGCAGGTGAAGGGTGTCAGTCCATAGGTGCCTACATGGTTAGTGTGTGTGCTATACATTCCCTCTTTGCCAAGGCATGGGCATACTGGACATGCCTCCGTCTGCCTACTGGGGCTGGCACAGTGTGTTCGTGGTCTGAGTCCTGTGGGGTCCTTGGCAATGGTTGTTGGCTGTGAGGGCCTTCACCATTCTGTCCCTGTTGCAGCTGTTTCCGCAGGATCATATTGTGTAGCATGGCACATACTATGAAGATGTGGGCACACATGCCTGGAGAGTACTGCAAGGCTCCAGCAGATATGTCCAAGCAACGGAACCATGATTTCAGCATCCCAAACACATGCTCTATGATGATTCTGGTTTCTGTGTGTGTCTCATTATGGTGTTCTTGCATGGGTGTGTGTGCATTTCTGATGGGAATCATCATCCATGGTTCCAGTGCAAAGCCAGCATCCAGCACCAGGTGGCCATATGGGATGTCCCCCCTGGCAAATACCTGATACAGCTGTGAGGCATGCCAGATGTGGGAGTCGTGATAGCTTCCAGAGCTGCCAGCACAGACATCCATGATAATGCCCTGGGCAATGCACACGACCTGGCACTTGATGGAAGGGTATCCCTTGCGGTTTATGTAGTGCCTACGCTGCTCACCGGGTGGTGACTTGATGTGTATGTGTGTTCAGTCTATTGCACCCAGTATCTCCGGGTAGTCTGCCACATGGTGGAAGAGACGCATACTGCTGGCCAACTCCTCCTGAGTATATGTGCTCATTGGCATGTGATAACATGGCATCCAGAAACTGGTGGAGTACCCTGGATGCTGATGCCTGTGAGATCCCCATGATATCCCCAGTTGGCCTTTGAAAGGTATCTGTGGCTAGTATTCTCAAGCTTACACATACCTTCATGTCCACTGGGATGGGTTCCACTCTGTTATTTCTGGGTCTGAGGTGTGGCCGGGACAGCTCAACAAGTTGCTGTATGGTGTCCCTGTCCACCCTGTAATGCTCTACTATCTCCAGATCATGTAACCCCTGGCAGGTTACCCTGGGTCTGAACACTCTTCTCCTCCTCCGGTGCCTGAGATGGTTGTCAGCATCATCCTCCACACCACCTTTAGTCTCCAACACATGCTGGTGAATCAAAGCTATGGCAGCCCCTAACATGTACATATTAAACGTTCCCCGTCTGTATACACCAATGGTGCAGAGTGTCTGGGAATACAAAAGTGTGTGTGAGGTGCTTTTATACTTTATACTATTGTGCAATGGATGATGCTGGTGTAATTGGGTGTGTTTGTGCTATTCCAGCTGCAGGGTATCTTAATTATGGGTTTTACAGCAGGTACTGCTATTGTGGGGCCTTTGGTGTTGAATTACGCTTGGCTGCCGTGATTCATCTATTGCCTATTGCCCTTTACTTCACTTTTCAACCCAATTCCCCTCCCATTGTCAGGCATGCATCCAGCTGCCGGCTTTCTTGTTTTGTACTTTCCCAAAGCAGAATTGTGTAGCAAAATGTGTTATGTAGCTGATCTACTGCAAGTTTGCTTTGTTCTGCTGTGACAGTTCTCTTTTCTTTCCAGTACGGCACCTCCCCTTTCCTGTTCTGCAGGTAGTTGATAGCGGCCTTGTTAGCTGATGTCAATAGCCCACTGTGGGTTTCTAGGTGTTAATTACTCATTTGTACTCCAATTACCATGATGCAGCATTTCCTTATTTTCTTCCCGTATCCTTCCTGTTTCAGCTGTGGTGTGCACCATGCACAGCCGTTTACCGGGTTTCGAGCTCGTTTTCATCCACGTTCACATACACATTCGGTTACCTTGTGTGCTCTCAGCTAAGCAAAGCTATGTCTACTTCAACACACCCCTATCATGCGGCTTTGCTTAGCAACAGGAAAACCCGATTAGCAATGCTCCAATGTGCTTACAGCTAAGGTGCCGCACCCCTCTCTTGATGTCATCTTTATCTCCAGGCCACACCTCGGTGTTGTACCGCTACACTGTGAGGTACATCCTTACGCTGGCGGGGATTTTGTGATTAAGTATTACTTGTCTCATTTGCATGGCATTGACTACTAATTCCTAGTTACCATGCAGTACACTGTCACAGCCCCTTAGCAACCCTTGCGCCATGGTGTGGTGTAGCATGCGTGCCATTGACTATTATGGGGAATTCATGAAATGCATTACATTGCAGTTTTATTACATATAAATATATTTTCATTGTGATCCCATTTACACACCGTTGCACTGCGATTTTACTTTGCGTTAGTGTGGCCATGACATTAAATGTTCTTTTTTATGTGTTGTGCATGTTTTTTTATGCCAATGGCTATATATTTAGCCACTGGCATATATTAACAGTATAATACATGAGTTTGGTCCACTGTCATGGCTCCGATTTTATGTTTGAAAAAATGTAAACAGTTTTCTCGGTTTACATTTCTGCATGCTTACACTACGCCTGCACCACTTCATGAATCGCTATATACCTTCATTTGCATGCTACACTGCTGCACATGGGGTAATTAGCATACATGCGCCAGGAGCTGTGCAGCTGTGGCGTACACAGCCGTGGCGTATGCAGGTACTGCACGTAGAAACAGCTCGTACCTGAATCGCTCAGTGGCCATATTTGGTGTTAGATTGCCAACGCTATGCCTGCGCCTAGAGCAAGCTTCATGAATCCTGGGGGGTGTATGCGTGCATGAAAGTAAGAGAGAGAGAGATGATCATGTGTATGTGTGTTTATGTTGCTGTCTGCTTGTGTGAGTGAATGCGTGCATGAAAGCAGAAGAGTGTGTGTGTGTGTGTGTGTGTGTGTGTGTGTGTGTGTGTATGTATATATATATATATATATATATATATATATATGTATGACAGAGAGAGAGGGGGAGAGAGTAAGAGTGAGAAGGGGAAGAGAGGAGTGAAGAGTGATAGTGATCGTCCATACCTCTCGGCATGCCTCTCAACCACTTAGTGCAAGAAATCTAGACAAAGCACAACAAAATGGAGGGAGGGAGTGATAAAGGCCTAAAACAGGGACAGATATTAAATATTGCTCTTATACACCCAGTTGCTTGAGCAACAGGGATTGTTTAATATACATTTTCTGAAGGATTTCAAGTCTGAAACTCAAATGTATGCTATTTTTAGTGACTTCAATCCTCAGATCATTCCAGTAAATTGCCAGAAAAACACAACTTTTATGAGGAACAGATCACAAATATGAGCCAAAAATCTGGACATTCTGCAGATATCTGGACAGTTGAGAAGTATACCTCTCTGCACAAATAATGGGGAAACAAAGTGTTGAAAATAGGGATGGATTTTAAATATTGCTCTTATAAACTTTGTTGCTAAAATAACAGGATTTTTGTTAGCATGCATTTTTTTCTGAAGCAGAAATGTGTGTGTGTGTGTGTGTGTGTGTGTGTGTGTGTGTGTGTGTGTGTGTGTGTGATAACTACTGGCAGCAGCAACAGTAAATAGGTTTACAAACCTCTGCATCTTTCAGCTGGAGAAATGTGGATAAAGCCTGAAATAAAGGGGGAACAAAGGCTGTAAAACAGAAACGTAATTACTGCTCTTATAAAATTACAAAGCTGCTAAACTAAAGGAAATCTGAAGGTCAAATGTATGCCATTCTATAGTAACTTTAATCGCGAGTGACTGCCAAACAAACGATTTACGAGTAAGGGACCAAAAAAAAGGTACATAACCTGGCTATTTGTTAAATGTTATATTTTGGCTGTAAAATGCTTCTTCCATCACAATTAACATATACAGCAAGTTTGAAACATTAGGCGGAGGAACTATCTTACATCAAAAATACACTAAAAATATATAGGGATGAAAAATATATATAAGTAAGTAAAACATAACACTTTTACAGTTAGCCCATTCTCTAAGTGCAATAATGCAGTAATTACACATTAACACACACCATGTCGGGCATTATCGTGTGCTTATTCTGAAAACTTCCTATATTTATAAGGGTAATACGTAACAAATTACCTTGGTTTTCATTCTGTGTTCCCTCGTTTTTACTTTGTCGCTAATGAATATGTGGCAGATACAGCGTGTGTGTTAATACACACGTACTGCAATTGCATTTGCAGTTTGGTAACAAGCTTTGGATATATTTCTCTGAATTACTGTTGATTTTAAGGACATCTCTATTGTGTCTAATATTTTCCCATTACCTTGTAAAATGCATGACTTTCTGGTAACTTACTGATGATTACAGTTAGTTATGGGAGTTGATTTCGTATCTGTTATCACTGAGAAAATGTACGCTGAAGGAATAGCTAGCGTTCTGTTAAATACTTGAATGAATTTCAACAATGTTTAAAATTTGTCTCCTGATTTTGGGCCTTTACTCCCCCGCCCCATGGTCGACATGGTTTTAAATACATTAGCGGTTCAGACGCAAACCAAGCCCTTGCATTTTTCTTCCATTTATTATTTCTTACGCTTTGAAGGAGAACTGCCAGAAAACGAAATATGGTTAATAACTGAATATAACCAGTTCGGTATCTCTTCAGTGGACTGAGATTTTAAAAGTGACATGTGAGGAGACCAATCAGTATCAAGTCTGAGAGGGCGCGGGGCAAGTTCACTGTTCTTGTAGCATCTGATAGGCTCATTTTGGCAAAATACTCCATGTCAGCTGTACCTGATGCTGAGGATCGCTGCTCGTTTTCAGGTTTAATCAACCCTTGTACAGCAATGTTCTAAATGGAAGGGTACCATGTCTAATTCACTGTTAAGAATTTTAAACAAATAAAAAACATTTTAAATCATTACAATTCATCAGAAAACTGTATGTAAGTACGTTGTAACCACATTGCGAACGTAGTAGTTGAAATTGTTTAAATGTTCCACATTTTCCCATTTGTTCCGTATTGTGACAGATACTGCAACTCATTTTGGAGATGAAATATTAAGATTAGTGACATGAATAACGTCATAAACAAAAAGAACATTTCACATTTGCATGGAAAATTCTAATCAAATCACACATAGAAACACTAAAGTTTTTGCAACCCAGTCAAGAGTGTCAGGTGCATATTCAAAAATTAGGACTATAACCGCGAAGACAACGATGGCATGTATGTAAGCCATTAAAGTGTTGTTGATAGAAGTTATAATACAGTGAATGAAAAATATACACAGACTAAATGTTACTATGAATCGTTGGTGATGTGTATTGCTTAATGTTGAACTGCATTGGGACTGGTTGGTGTCAGCCTCCTGTGAGGTGAACTTTTTATACTAGTACTGAAGTTGTTTTAAGGTTGTCACCTGTCAGGATTTTTTCTTGATATGTCATTTAGAGATAATATCAGGTTTTGGTGAATATTTGTCAGGTATTTTGAGTCATTCTTATAACTACACCTTTTTAAAGTACATTTTCGCAAAATGCATACTGCTTTTCTTGGATTTTTTTAGATGTAGTTGTATTTTGTAATCAGAATAGACTTTTGTCACTTTTAACTAGCAGCCACAGAGGTGTAAATTGTGACCACTGGCACATTAACAGCATCTAATGAATCTATTTTATTCATTTTCTTTTGCTGCTTGATATAAGTGAGTATATAGATAAATAAGGATATATTCTGTTTCTAATGTCAATAATATTGCTGATATGAGCACAGAAAGATTTAAGAAAAATGTAACATAATTATTACATGAAAGAGAATCCAAATATTATTTACTCTGCTTCACCCAAGTCTATTTCAGATCTTCATGGCTGTGTGGCTTAAGTTTCAGCAGGTTTGCTATCTCCTAAAACAATAACTTTTAACTACTCTCTGATATATCATAACCTGTGTACATAGTGTATATAACCTGTAGTTTCACACAGTTATATGCCAACTGTAGTTAGAGTAGTCATCATGTTTCTCAGCTTCAAATAGGAAGCACACAGGATGGCTAAAACTTGTGTTTTTGCTTAAAAAACATTATTTTGATGAATTCATATGATTCGGTATTATTTAACATGGAGCTCATGTACAAAAACTCTTACCAATGAATGTATGCAAGACCCTTTCATTGTGAAACTGTTATAAAGATAGAGTTTTTAAGGCTAAAAATGAGAAATATTCATCATAATGAGGTACAGTTGAGAGGCGTGGTAGTCACACTCATCTTCACAGTTCCAAAGGCTTTCACACTGTTCAATTACTTAGCAATGTTTCAGGAATGCCTGATAAGCATACATAGATTAAGCCAAGCATAGTATGTATTACTCAACAGATTGCATTTTTTTCTGGCAATCTCTCAAAAACATTAGTTTAACAGAGTTCAAAACATCTAGAATCATTTATTGTCCACAACATAGATCAATACAAAACATGAGCTAAGAATACCCTTGCGAAAACAGCATTTTATGATTGTAGAACAATAATTGAAAATGATACCTACATTTCCTAAATGAAGGGACAGTATTTGAGAGATGTATGTTTTTATATAGATATTAGGCACTTGGTGGTGATGAAAATATAAGATTTTGAATAACCAAAATATAGTGGTAGATGGGAAGACAATATAAACATTGAATAACAAAACAAAATTTCCGGTTGCAGACCTGCTCTGAAGCATGTGCCAGAAGTTGCTTAACCTACTCTGGATTAGGGTTGGGCAATCTCCAGTGTACAATGCATAATTGAAAGTATTACAACTACACTTCATATTGTAATGACAAATATTTTTTTATTATAATCTGTCACAGCGGTGCAGTAATTACAATTACCTTTCTTATTAATGTATCTGTTTTAAAAGATCTATGCCTTTTTTCTACATAAACTAATTACAAATGTGAAAGTTCACAGGACGTGGTGCAAGTTTGTTAGTGTACATTGTTTTATAGATGGCAGTAACAACTCTTTTATATACTGTGGCCTGTGTGAGTGTGAAAATAATTTCCTAAGCACAAAAATGTGGATTGCATTTGAATACAACAGGCAAGGCAGATGTCAAAGTAATCATTAGCAAGCTGGAGGGCATTTAAATGTAGCAAAAAATACGTCATGATATTTCTAGAACTTTCATAATGATATGGAACAGCTTTCATGCAGCATTTGTAACCACTGAGATGGCATTGTACAGAATGGTGATGTATGTTACCAGTTTTATTATATAAAGAATTATCAGTAAGTGGGGCTCTGTGCCTTCCTAAGCATTTTGTATGTTTAAATATATCATCTCAAATAAAAAGCTCTGTTAAACTTTATGGATTGGGTAATAAATGCTGATGGTTTAATTTTATTTCATACATATTAGCTGTTATTTGAACATATGCAGTCGACCCAGACAAAGACCAAAAATAATTCCTTTTTAAACCAGACAATTCATCTGCTTTCTTCTATGTGCACATGTTAGCTCATTATGTTTGTATGTATGTATGTAAGTGTACATGTGCATTTGCTGCCCTGTTTTCCTGTATTTTATTCTCATATTCTGAACTTTATTTAAACAGATTTGTTAATAAGGTTCATCCCTCTCGACCAAAGATTTTTTTCCTTGGACAGTTACTCCATAATTACAATATAAACACAGGAATGTAATATTTCTTTACACACACACACACACACACACACACACACACACACACACACACATATACACACACAAACACACACACACAAACAGACACACAAACACACACACACACACACACACACACACACACACACACACACACACACACACACACACACACACCTTACCCCGTTTGCATATACACCTATGCAACTAATATTATAAGACACAGTATAAAATTTAGTGAACTGAAACACATAGTACATGATATAGTAATTATATATTATGCAAACTTTAAATAGTTACATGGGTTCATATGTAAGTATACACGTATATTTGTGAGAGTAGGATAGTCAGTATATAGAGAAGGGTAGCTAGGCAGAAAGAGTGGATTAATTTGGCAGGACAGAAGGACAAATAAAGTAGAGCAATCTGTAAGTCAGGAATAAAACTGTAACTAATAGAGGTGAGAAGCATGACATTTATTAATCCTTGTTGACTGGGTTAATTCTACTAGACTGGTGGCATGTTTGTAATGAGACCTCGCATCATGGTATATAAATGGGATATGCACAATTTGGCCAGAGTATTGAGGAACACCCTTTGTCTTTTTTGATAAATGCTGTAAGATCTTTTACATCCACCAAAGCTACAATCAACTCAGGCAGGTGGGCCTTTGGTTTAAAATCGCATCCAAAGGACATCACTCCCAGAAGTGCAGCATCCTGTAATGCCACACTCCAGTGTCAGCATTTGAAAAGTGAATCCAGTCTCCTGGGATGGGAATTGAACCTAAATCCTTCTGACCTTTCTGCACCAAAAGCAAGTTTACTACCTGTTGAGCCACTCACACATAAAAGCTATGATGCATCACATGAGAATATCTATCACTATCAGAGTTAAAAGCTATTACTGTGCAGTCTGTCTGGCTTTTAGCTCAGAAGACTAAAGCTGTAAATTGTTTACAAACTGCTTCTTGGGTACAGGGTTTGAACCTTTCCATCTTCCTTTGCCTAATGTTGTGCGATCTTTTAAAGCCTACTGATCTTCCAGCACCAAAGGCAAATGTGCAGCTTGATGATCCACTGACATATAAGAGCTGATTTATATCATATGGGAATATCTATCACTATCATAGTTAGTAGTTTATTTATGTGCTAACAGTCTGTCTGGCAGTTACCACAGACAACTACAGCTCTAAGCTCTTAATAAACTGCTTCTTTGGTAGAAGGCTTGATTTTTTTCCATCTTTCTTTTCCTGTTGTGTGACTCGGAGCAGGTCAAGGAGAATTGTGTCAGTGGCCTTACCAGCCAATAAATTAATAAAATATGAAACAAAGCATATTTGGCATTAGATGGGAGGGGGGGGGTGTTGACATAATGCTTAAGGTCATTACCTCACAGATGCAAGGTACAGAATTTGATTCTGTTACCGGCTTGTAATAGTCTGTAGATTGATAATCTAGTATTTACCCATAAAACTATGAACATGAGCAGACACAGCGCACTTTCAATTTTTTACTTTTCATTAGAACAAAATCATTGTTTGGCAACTTTTTATTCTTCCCGCCCCTCAATTTTGTTAGTGCTTTTTGGGGACCTATATGCATATACTGCTGAATGTCCACAAATACTATAAACTCTCTCTAGGCTCCTTTTCAGCTTAGAATCTATAGATGTAGTGTCCATTAATCTACATCAGTGCACTCGGGTATTCCCTTACAAAACCAATGTCTTTCTGCATTAAATCTAGGCAAATAACTTGTTTTGGGAGGTTGTACCCAGGTATCTCAGCCTTACACCATTATGCTGCACTCTCAGCCTCCTCTCACTTCTACAGCTAAATGCTTGTTAATGAATACATTATTACCTCTCCTGGCCACATTACTCTGTTCTCTCTATATTAAACTTTAACTAACCTCACTGATTGTTTCTGACAGGTCCTTTGTGTCGAGTCAGGTCCAGACCACTCCGTTTGCCCTCGCTATTCTCAGGCTCACTCTGCTACCCTACTCTACCCCCATTTCCCACCCCCGGCTCTTGACCTTTATGTCTAATAGGCCACTCCCCTGCAGCCTCACTCTCATTCCAATCTCATAACTAACAGGCCACTCCCCTACTTACTGTCATCCAACTATAGCTTGGCCTTTCTTTCACTACAATCTCATCTACATCCACACCCATTCCCCTCACTCACACATTAACCATATTCTATAGACTCTCCAGACCAAACCCATATCTAGTCTCCTTACTCGAAATACACCGTCCATGACCAAAACAGTACCAAAACCCTACCCACTCATGTAACATATCTACATAGGATCTCTTCATTGCCTCCTCACCTTCTCAGGACAAAATGCTGTCCCTAACCTTTATAATAGTTATAGCCCTCACTATTACAGCACAGTTAACTTCCTACCATCAAATTAGTAGCCCAAAGTCTCAAACTGAATCCCTCACCTGCCCAAACCCTACACAAAACAGCTTTACTACAAATATCACCATCAATTTACAACCTCTCAGATTTCTACCTTGCCTCATTCACAGTACCCCTGTACCAATTAAATACCCACATTTACACAAAATGCAACACATTTATAGCAAAATACCTAAAAACTATCATTCAAATATCATCCCAAATCATACTCATTGGTGATGTACACTCAATTCCTGGCCCTACAAACAACAACCTCCCCCCCGCAACCAGATGAATAACATTTTAAACCCCGCAGGAAACCCACTGGCCTCCTAATACTTAACATAAACATAAGAAGCATAGTGAATAAAATATCAGAACTACATGCCACTTTGGCCCTTTTACTCCCCTGACATAGTTCTTCTCACAGAGACCTGGCTAAAACCACAAATCAATGATAATGAATTTGCCCCCCCCCCCAGGTACAATGTTCTTAGATAAGACAGGACATCCAAAATAGGTGGAGGTATTGCACTACTCTTCAAAAATTGCCTGAACATTGGACAACGACTCACCAAAGTTCAATAATGCAGAAACAATAGTTACCAAGATAAAAATCAATTGAAATAAGCACCTACATATAATTGGTACCTCTATACCCTGCAGCAGCAACATTAATACATTAGAAACCATTCTAGACTGGGCATCCCAAAACCTCCTCCAAGAAACAGTTATACTGAGCGACTTAAATACGGACTGGTCCTCCTGTGACTCACCCTACCCCACTATCCACATCAACCTACATGACTTCACTCAATTAATAAAGACCACCACCCAAGCAGATAAAGCATCTAAAAAGAAGTCCATCCTAGACTGGATCCTCACTAACCGGCTATATTAATCCTACCTCTCTGGTTCCCTCCCAGACACCCTCAGTGATCACCTTCCCACCTTTGTAGTAGGATACCAAGTGAGCCCAATAAAATCCACCATCCTCCAACAAATTCAGTGTACAAAAATTTTCAAAACCCAAGACTTCATATCTGCACTAAATCAAACCAATTGGAGACCACTCTCATTTCTCTCCATGGATAGTTCTTTAGACAACTTCAAGAGCATTTTCCTTAACATTTTAAATCAGTTTGCCCCTATCAGGACTGTTAGAACAAAAAACAAATATGCTACAACTATGCTCCCTGGCTTACCAAAGATACCCGACTACTTCTAAAACAAAGAGATAAAGCATGGGACTCATGGTGTCACAATAAAACACAAACTAACAGACAAGCATACCTGGAACTAAGGAACAAAGGCAAAAAACAAATTAGGATAGACAAAAGGAACCACTATACAGACATCCAATCTAAACACAGAACTAATCCACAAACGTTCTGGTACTGCCATCAATAAATTCCTGAAACCAGGAAAGACCAATACTCCTCCCCCAAACATCGGTATCACCACCAATAATATTGCCACCCAATTCAACAAATACTTCACCAAATCCATTTTAGCCCTCACTGATAATAATTTTCCTACTTCATATCTAAAACTATCATCCTCACCTGTAGAACAAAACAGCTTTTCCTTACAACCTGTCCCTACTAGCACAATACATAAATATCTGAATAAGCTTAAACCCACAACCCTGGCTGCAGATAAATTACTTGCAGAATGCCTCAAGATTGCAGCCAAAGCCATCTCATATCCCATTTCACTGCTAATCAATCGCTCTTTGTCAGAACAATGCATTCCTTCTCTGTGGAACATTTCACATATAATGCCACTTCACAAAGGGGATGACTCAGTGGACCTATCTAATTACTGTCCAATTGCCATTCTATCTTCCTTGTCTAAAATCCTCAAAAAATGCATACATTCCCAAATAATGAACTATCTTCTTACTAATAAACTGCTGAACAACACCTAACATAGATTCTGTCCCAATCTTAGTACTACCACAGCCCTTATTAGCTTTCCCAATACTGTAAACCAACAACGGAACAACAGCAGCCTTGTCTCCACTATCTTCCTAGATCTCTCCATGGCCTTTGATATGGTCTGTCATGCACACTCCTAACTGCTCTCTTTGAGCTTAAGCCAAGCCACTCAACTCTAGCCTGGTTTCAAGACAATCTATCTAACTGCCAACAGGCAGTAAAATGGCAAAATTCCTTATCTCCCTACCCACCTACCCGTCACATTGGGGGTCCCCCAAGGATCCATCCTTGGTCCTCTCCTCTTCAACATATTTATCAACCAACTTCACAAAGCTACCCTGCATGCCACTCTAGTCCAGTATGCTGATGACTTCACCCTAATCTGTTCTGCACCATCAATCCCTCAACTCCAAAAATTGACACAAGAATCTTTTGCCACTGTAGAAACCTGGTTTGCCAACTCTCAACTAATACTTAACCCTAAAAAATCCCAGCTAATGATATTCTTCCCCATATCTCCATTTACAATATACTCAGCTAACAACACCCCTATTACACCTGTCCAACACACCAAACTACTAGGAGTTATCATAGATCACAACATGAAATTCGATATGCATATTGCACAGTCAATAAAAAAAGACCATAAAAAACTCAGAACCCTATATAGCGATGCAAAAAAGTACCTCACCAACAACAGTAAAGCTACCATCGCAAGAACCCACCTAGTCTCCAGACTTCTCTGTGCCTCCCCATACTCACCAACCTTAACAAAGCAGACTTAGGAAAACTTAATACTTGCTACAATAAAATAGCTATGTTCACAACTGACTCACCCTTCAGTACACATCACTGCCTATTAATCAAGCAATTATCCTGGCTAGAATTACCTAACCTGCTCACTTATAACCAACTTACAATAGCCCACCAAAGGCCATATGATCCTAATAAAGTTCCTGCACTACATGGCCTACTAAACATCTATTCTAACAAATGCCTACTAAGATCCACCAACAAAGCACTATAACTTCAAAAAAAAACCTCCTGTCCCATTTAAGCAGGTCCTGGATATGCAATTGTTCAGACCCTGGGTACCTTCCCATAATGGAACATATTTGTATAGTATGCAATAATCTATGTTGATCTTACTGTGTACGCTTACAACAGCTCCTTTCTATCTTATGCACTTAAATAACTTGTGTTTATTGTAGTAACCACTGTATGCATGTAACCATATAACTGAACGAAATGCCCTACAACTGTGTTGTATATTTTTCACATAATGTCATTCTATATTGTATACTTATTATATGCTTATTTTACTGTATTAGCATATAATAGCTTCTTTATTTCTTTTATACTGTACTTTAATGACATGTGTATTGCATTTACTGTACTAACCTTTGTGGAGCTTTTCTCCCCTGCCCTCCACTGAAAATGGGAATCCTGCCCAATCAGACCGTCTCGGTAAACAAATGTAAAATAAATAAATAAAAGAAAATAAAAATCCATCTGTCCTGTTTCATTTTTAATATTAACATTTATTTCAATACTCAGTTCCCCAATCTGGTGTTATCTCCCACAGCACTATATTACAGACACAAATTAGATCATTCACTGACTTGTAGCCAAGGCAGAGGTAATCTCTCAGTAACAAATCTGAAGCAGCCTATAATGACATCTCCTGAAGCCATTCTGAATAATTCAGTTCCATATCTTTATGATTTTTATAGCAAAGATTAAATGTACTTTATCATGTTGTTTCATGTGGCTTGTTTAAAGGTTACAGAATGTAGCACCGTGTACAATAATGAGTGGATCAGTCACTTATAAAGTGGTATAACAATTACCTGGGTTGTGACTTTTTAACTCTGACAGAGATGCACGAGTTACAGTTTATTCTAATTTTTGTCTGTCATTGCCCCTGATCTTAACCAGATGATGTAATTTTGTTGATACATTTATGTTGTTTTTCCAAGTGTCATGATACTATATTTATTGACCCTAAAGATGAAAATTTCTACTGCAACAGGTGTCTATTTTCTTGCCACCAAACTGTACTCCATTGGTGAATTTTGTTGAACTGTTGGTCAGCTACTGATCCTTCAAGGCTGTACAAATAAACCCCCTGCTGGGAAAAACCTTTCACAAAAAAAAGTTTTATGAGGAAAACTTGTGTTTTTTTTTTCTGTCATAATTTTGTATTTTTGCTTTGACTTGGAAATGTATGTGTTGTGAACTGCCACTAGCTGTAGGGGATTTTTCATATATGGATGCTTGTGTGAACAAATTGTGTAAATTATCTGTTTTTGACATTTTTCCAACATGTTTGTGAAGTGTTTTTGTTAGTGCAGGGTATTGCTTTTGGGGGGGACTGTCAGTGCTTTTCTTACCTCAGAACTTAGTATTCGCTGCCTAAAGCTTAACCGACTCTTGCAGGTTCCGCTTTCCGTCTTCTTTGATTCCTCTGCGCCTGAACCTATGGAGCAGTTACTGGTCTCTGCAGTTCTTTCTTCCCCTGTTCACAAGAAGAAGAAAGTAGTCACTGAGTTTTTGGGTGTCAGGCCAGTTCCAGTTATGCTTCAGCCTCTGATGGGTAACTTTCCTGTGGCAGGATTTGGCTCCTCAGACTTTTATTCACTTTTAAAGTGGAATATCACTTTTGTTGTAAAATAGTTTAAATACTTATTTAAAACTAATTTTATTGTAAAATAACTGATATTTACTTACTTTTGGGGCTGGAGTAAGATTTTAAAGTGCTTTTAATTGTATTTTATTGGGGAAAAGTTTTTTTTTTTAAATGTACCTGTTTAATGACTATTGCTACTAAACTTCATAGGGAACCAGACATCTTTTTGGCTTCGACATGGAATAATATACCATTTCCTGGACTTTACCTTCTTCTTGCCACAAAAAGAAAAACGTTGTTAAGCAGCCAACTTTGCAACCATAGTGGGATGATATTTTGCCTCAGCCACATTTGGGTTACTTGGCTTGTGGCCAAAGCTGGCTCCTCAGATGACATCTTTTTCCTTGGGTCCAGCTGGTATGCTCCATATAGGTACAGTGGACAGGGGATTAGACACGTCCTTTGCAGCTATTTGGTGTGCCCTTGTTTGACAGATGAGAGACCCTCTTGCTGGTCCTGGGAGAGGGGGCAGCAATGCCCCTCTGCTTAGCCAGAAGGGTGTGCCTAACTCTAGGGATGTTTCTGCAACTTTTGTTTTTTTAGAATTCTTTTGGCAGTTTTGGATAGGGAGATCACTGCACAGTGATACATTAAAGTTTATCCTGGCCACTTGTGAGACTATGAGGAATGTTTTGGCATCAGTTTCTGCTTGTGAGGAGAAATCTGCTTTGTGTCATTTGGCTTTTATTGTGTCTCAGTACCTGTTGTTTAAAATGTGCATATGATTCTGCTGCTGCCACTGGAACTGTTATGAAAAAGGTTTGCCTGGCTGCATTTATAAAACCTTCCAGATAATGTCAAAATGAAAATTTAAATTCTCCCTTGGCTAGAGAACTAGTTTCTGGAACATCTGCAACAGAGATCATTAAAAAGTGTGATGAGAAAGGGAAGATGATTCAAGAGATCTTTAAGATTTTCCAGCCCCTCCTTCTCCAAGTTTGCCAAGGGATTCTATGTTCTCAAACCTAATTTTAATAAAAAGACAAATAAACAGTCCAAGGAATCTGCTGGTAAGTGGACATTTTAAAATCAATGGCAGCCCCCCCCCCCCCCCAACACACACACACACCTGGACAAAGGACAATCTAACAAGTCTAAATGACTATATGAGGGACTTTTCCCTAGCAATCCCTTTATCCTTCCAGAAAGTCTAAACGTCATTTATTTCTTTGGCAACGTATTTCTGCAGATAGATTGCTTCTGAGTGTAATCAATAAAGGCTACAGTTGGCTGTGGGAGTCTCCTCCCCCTTTTCACTCCTGTCATATACTGTTTCAGGGGGTGATAGAAGCTGTCCCACCTCCTCAGTTAGGAGAATAATTTTATTCAGAGATGTTTCTGGTGCCAAAGAAAGAAGCTTCTTGTAGACCATTTCTGGATCTTTTCTTTCTGAACCTGTTTATGATAGTGTCCAAGACCAAAATGCTGTTACTTCAAAACTTGTTAACCTGTATTCCCTATCTGGGTTTCCTAGTGACTTTAGATTTAAAAGATGCATATCATCAAATCCTATAGATCCAGGTTTCAGGCATTTCTTCAGGTTTTGTGTTTCTGGATCATATTGTATGTTCTCTGCCTTACTCTTTGGGCTATCTACTGCTCCAAGGGTGTTCATAAAGTGTTCAGTTTCTGTGATAACCTACTGTAGAATGCACATTTGCCCTTATTTAGACAACATGCTTATCTTTGCAGAATCATTTTCAAGGCATCAGTAATTTCTCACTTGTGTAAGGGATCTCATACACAAGCTGGGATTTCAAGAGAATATTCAAAAGTCTTTTCTAAATCTTTCTCACAGGATTGTTTTTCTGGAGTATATGCACACCACAGGAAAAATAAATAAATCTGTGTTCAAATCTATTCCTGAGTTTTTTCACACAGAAGGCCAGGTTCATTAACATCTATACTTAGTTAGGGGCACAGAACATCACCCACAGAATATTGTGCTATTTGTTATTCATTAAATGGCTCTACACATTGTGTAGAGCTGCAATACAAAGGGAAATGGCATGATATGCTAAAGACAGCATAAAGAGCTGAAGCACTTGCTAATTAATCAATCTAACATGTCAAAGCTATCCAGGAAGCTGTAAAGAAATCATAGACACTCAGTTTAGCCATTTGTCTTGAACACCAAAACTCTTTAGAATACAGGCAGAATTACACTTAGGGAAAAAACACGTTACAGGTTGCTGCTACTATTATACTACAGGCTTTAAATCAGGGTGCTGTGCTGATACTGACAGAACTTGGGCAAGAAGAAGAAGTATGTTTAGATGGCTTTTGACTTATCATGGTCTGCATGAAACATAATTTAATGAGAGATACAGGGCTGACAGGGAAATACTGAAAGAAATATGTAGTCTCTGCTGCCCCCACCTCAGGCCCATGGAAATCATGGAGAACCCATCCCAGTGGAAACAAAGGTATGTTTAGCATTACATATACTAGCTACTGCCACTTCCAGAAATACACATGGGATATATTAGGGGTGGCACAGGCATCAGCCTCCAGAATATTATATAATTTTTTAAATGCAATGCTACAACATGCAATTGTTTACATCTGCTTCCCACACATCCTACAGGATAGAGCAAGGACCATGCAGGATTTTTGTGCAGTAACACACTTCCCTGAAGTGTTGGTGGCCATAGATTGCACACACATAGAAATAAAAGCCCCACCCATTGAACAGGGAAGGAAGTACATCAACAGAAAAGGTTACCACTCTATAAACCATCATGTTGGGTGTAATGCACAATGGATCATCTGCAGTGTCGGTGGAGTTAACCCAGGTAGTTTACACAACTCGTACATATGGTACACCTGTGAGCTGTAAACCAGGTTTGATAGAGGTGACATTCATCAAGGGCATCTAGTGGGGGATGCAGGTTATACACTGGAACTCTGACTCATGAGACCCATAAGAAATCTACACAACCCCATTGAGCAAGGATACAATGCAACCCATGCTCAAACTAGGAATATCACAGAACATGTGTTTGGATTGCTCAAATTAAGGTTCCATTGTCTAGATACATCAGGAGGTGCACTGTAGTACTACCCAGGCAATCTACCAAAATAATTAACAGTATCTGCCATGTTACACAATGTAATTCTCAGAAAATAGCATCAACATGGACAGCAAGGGGCAGGACCACAATTTCAAGGACAACAGGCAGGACCAGCAGCAGCAGGTACAGATGAAGGTCCAAGGGAGAATTACCAGCTGCAGATGGTTCTTTTAGTTGTAGGCATGCACGTAATGCTCTGGCTCTGGCAAAGAGGCAAAGGATATGACACACATTCACTACCTAGGTCAAAGGCAAATATCCCAATCCCATATAAATAGGAAAATTGTTACTCGTCAAACTCCAAAACCTTTACTTAACCGTGTAATGGCTATGCTCTGATAGCAACAGAGAGCGGTAACCCCCATGAACACAATTTGTACCTCCCATAATGACAAGGTAAGTGTGGAACCTCTAACAAAAATAAGAAGTTACATAAGTGAGTACATTCATACAAAAATATGTATATGCTCCTAAGCAGAGCATTTGTCTGAGGTATGCATTTATGCCAGTAATAGCTCATAGGTCTGATGTTTGCAATATACAGCTATGTATGCTACCCAATACTGTGCATCAAGCAATTCAATTGACACAGTCTATAAAACATAGAATGGGTCAATTATACCCTAATTTGTACAACTATATCAAGAAGCATGACTGAAGTACATACTAGTTCCACTGCTTTACTTACAATAGTAACTGAAATACAGTGAGTTTCACCAGCTATATAAGCAATCATTTACAAATGAGTAGGAACAAGAAATCAAACATTTTCTTCTGCTATACACATTGATAAATGCAAGCTTGTCAGTACACAAGCGTTTGCTTTCCACTGGATGCAGCAGACATATATACAACCCTAAGTCACAGAGACATGTACAAAGGGCAGGACACAGTCATCATTTGTATCGGGTGGTTGTGGGGTGGCAGGAGGACAATGATGACACCAAAGAAGTGAGTGTGTGCGAGTAAAAAAACATGTATCTGTAAGAGTATACAGTGGTCAGGGACAGTAACAACAGATGTATAGCACTCAACAGTACTGTGTAGGTAGTTTGCATGTGTGAGGTGGTATGCACAAGTGAATTGTTTTCAATGAATGTGTGTCTGTGTGAACAAGCACTGTGATAGCACTGCATCCTGCCATCTCAGACAGGTATGAGCTGTTCATTGTAGATTAGTCAGTTCAGCATTGTCACCCCTGATGACAAGAAAAAACTCTTCCAGGAGTTACACTGCTACTTCCACAGCCCTGGATAGAAGCTGAGATGCTGCATGAATGTGAGTGATGTCTGCTGGATGATCTCTCCTCATGACTATGTCCAAGACCATGACACCATGGCCTATCACACCTAGGTGTGAACACTGCAATCACAGATGGAGTATTTTCACTACAGGAGTGAGATCTTGCATGGCCATGTCTGCTAGCGCCAGAAGATGTAGTGACTTTCCAGATTTCTCCATTATATATTCCCTCACAGATGCTACTCAATTCAGTGAGTCTTTCATCCTGTCCATGAGGTAATCCACACTGTTCAAGGAGTCACTTGCATCAGAATGCACAATGTTTAGTACTCACATTATCTCTTCCAAGGCCCTGGTGGAATGTGCCTGTGCCTTTACTATGACCCCACACATACCTCTGGCAGTACATAATGACACGCCATTATCAGGAGAAGCGTGGACATCAGGCCTCTTCTGAGCACCTCTACCAACCGTCCTGTGTGGCACCTCACTCTCATGATGCCTACAGGGAGAAACAACCAGGTCTGAAACCAGAGTAACCACACTACCCTGATCATCTGTGTCACCCTCACCCACTCCTATATCAGAGGTCTCAGTGTCATTGGTATGCATAGGCATACTGATTTTGTCCAACATTTGGGCAGGGGATGTTGGAGCTACAACCTCAGTGTCAGACTGACTCTCTACACCCCCAGACTGTGTTTCTTAAGCACCACCACCACCACCACCATCATCATAATTATCAGAGGCTAACAATACTCTGACATCAGATGGTAGAAGTCTAGCAGTGCCATTCTCAGGAGCACCTATGATAGCAAGCAATAAACAGAACAGATGAAGAAGCAGGGAATACAACTGCTCAAACCTTTTCTTATACAAAAGGTATGTTAAACTATAGTAGATGTTAAAGCAATTAAAATATTACTCTCAGTTAGATCTGAATCTACCTTATATACGATAATAACAATAAACAAATGTGTGCTTACCATGTGATGGTGGTCTTACAGCCTACAATTCAGATTTTCCTGTATATGAGGAAGAGAAAGGTAAGAAGGCTGAGAAGTATGACAATGCAAATAAAACAAGAAACAGAGAACAAACCTGTTTACATACAAAAATCAACAGACGAGTTGAATTTCCCCCTAACACCCTCATCTATCTCATTGTTACTGTGTCAGCTGATTCACACTTGTCACTGGGCCTAGCCACATCAGAGATAAAAGGCATACAAATATAAGGATATAACAACAGCAGTTGCAATTATTTTTATTTTGCATACCTAGAAAATCTGCTTGAGACACTCTGGCTGTGTCGTCCACGTCAGTGCCATTATCAAGGATTCGGTATGAACCCTCTGCTGAGGTATTTGAATCTCTTACAGTGGACAGAAAGGCCTCAGTTTCAGTTAGTGGTGGTTCTGTAGTAAGACTACCTCCCATAGCCGCCCTCTGGTGGGCAGAAGTTATCATATCACTTACACCTCCAACAACATTGATGTCATTTACCACCTACTGCCATATCCTGTCTTGGGCAGATTGGTCACCTCTACCTCTCCTTAAGATAAAAAGCTTCATGGTGACATAAGGACTGGACAATGACCTCATTTTCTGCATTAGTGAATGGCAGCTTGTGGGGTACATATTTCTTCTTGGGCGCCATATCTCTGTATGACATGAATCAGAGAATAGACAAAAAAATTAAATTGATAGCACACAGACAAAATGGCTAAGAACTCAGTTATGTATGAATATATGCATCCATCATGCACACAACAATTTAAAAGGTAATGCTCCCTATGACTACACACAAATTAGAACCCCCTACATAAATATATATATAATACACACATACACACACACACACACACACACACACACACACACACACACACACACACACACATATATTAGCAATAAAATAACAACAAACAGCAGTTCTGTAATGCGGAGAACAGGCTGTGTAAGTGTAATATTTATCACACCACTGCCAAAATATTCCACAATGCACAAGCAGAAATGTAGAAAAATATTATAGTGCCATCTCCACTGTTGTGGATGGCAGCCAGATAGATATCACAAACCTAACACATTCAGTATGCTAACACATGTCAAAAATACTTGCTTTGTTACAAAGTAAACTACACTCATCTGCAATAACTGTTCACATTCCAAGAAAATAAAACCTACAGAATGTATGCCAGTTAGCATTCTGTACCAAAATGTGTAATGCAGACAAATGACTGATATACATGGGCTATGCCAACAGTAAAGGATAAAGAAAAGGCAGGTAGATAACAAAATGGTTCATACTGGGCCTTGTAGTTCATCCTTAATGTTATACTAAATGCATTATGTAAACAATATCAACATACCTTATCAAGAAAGCAGAGTAGAAAGTAACTAAATCGCCAAAAGCTGTGTGTATTTAGCAGCATTGAGATCTCAGTCTCCCTACTGTGATAGAAATGCATTAGCTGCACAATTACCATTATATAGTGCAGAGTCATCCCTGTGAGCACTGTCACTATGCAAATGAAATGTTAAATTATTATTATTATTGAATGCCATGCTCTACACTAAGTACAAGGACAGTAATCATGATGAAAGGAGCTATGCAATTACATGCACACACCCTAGAACTGTAGGGATGAGCATTGAGAAGTGTTACCTGTGAATGACTTGCAGGTGTCTATGATTAGTCTGACTGCACTGTCTCCCTTGTTTACATTTACTGAGGGTGTGCCGGGGAGAAAATATTTACCAAAATGTCTGAAAGTACACTGACAAAGTTAGGACATAAACATTCATATCATTCAAATGAGTTTGTAATGACCACCATTACTGCTTCTTACTAAGAAATGTTGTGCATATTCAAGAGAGTACATTAAGCCTTAATACAGAAACCATATGCAATAAAAGTCAGATAGATTGTTGTTAGGAAAGGACAGCAAAAGGGAATGAGGGACCATAAGGAAAGAAAGGAAGACAGCTGCATTATTTGCAGTATTTGTTTAATACTGTTTGAGCACATGGATATCCTAACTGCTGCCAATACCCCACTCATCCAGACATTTACAGGCTAGTGTGTAACATGATGCAGTGTTACATTGTGAGTACATCTAAACACTTGTACTCCTTGCTAATACATGCCATAGTCTGCAAATATGGGAAATGATCTTGAAGGATCATTCTTAATTCCATGGTTTGATGGTTCACATCTCTACTGGTTTCTGTTACAAGATCACAACATTGAGGAAACGTCAGAAATTACATTTAAAGTACTTGTTTCAAAATGTGTAATTTTTTTCTGGATCATTTGTGCACCATTTGGCACTCCACTGCATTAACTGGCATCTGTCAGTAGCAGTGAAAGGCAATTCATTTCACAAGGTGAAAACTGAGAAATTTAATTTGGAAATGCCATCAATAGTGCAATTGAAACTGACATTGGTGTGCTTTCCTCATCACTCTGGACCATACTGAGTTAAGAAATTCAAGCTGTCAAATACCTTTCTCTGTGGCATAATGCATAAAAGTTTTGAGCTTAGAGAAACAGTACAAGTGATGCAGGTTTCAAAACCTGTTGACAGATCATTTTACTGAGGGAAGTCATAACAAATCATGACACTCATTTTGATGTATGAATGTTTTGAGGTAGGAAACTCAAGTAAGGTCAGTGTCAACTAAAAGTGACATTTGAAATAATATCAATATTAATTGTGTGCACTGTGTGAAAAATTAAAGTATTTCTGCTGTATTCTGTCCCCCTTTCCATTCCCGTGGCATTACCTAAAGTCCTGACACAGTGAGACATAAATGATAGTAGTAATGTAACAAGGAGGTGTGAGAAGGTTGAATCTTTCAGTGTAAGGCAATAGTAGCTATGCTCATTGCTATATATATATATATATATATATATATATATATATATATATATATACATATACACTTCGATTCATTTCTTGTTCATTTACATTGTAAATGTTTTTGCTAAGTATTGCCTTCTGCATTTTTGTATTACTGTCTTGTGTAAATCTCTACCATTCTCAGTATTGCAATCAGCATGTGAACTGTCAGTCCACTTTCACATCATTTGTGATTAACCACAAGTGTGATATTATGTTGCACAAATTATTTGTCTGATGTTGCAAGAAGGTGTGAGAAGAAGGAATGTGTCACTTGAATGCACTTCTTGCTCTGGTCATTGCAACATATACCCATTGATTAAATTCACTTTACTATCAGCTTTATTGTCTCTCATATGGTTATTCCAGTGCTTTTCTGCATTAACTCTGTGCTCAGCAGCATGCAAACATGGCCCACTGAAAAAAAGTGAAAATTTTAGTTTAGGCTGCCTTATGTAGTGCAAACAAGCATGGCAGTGTTGCATGGCTGTCAGCACTCTGGATAGTACTCAGTGAAAAAAATACACCAGCCAGGCAACTTTCTTTGTGGCAAAAGGTCTAAGTAAAGTTAGCTTAGAGAAACAAAAAAAAAAGGAAGAAACTGTTGCAGAAAAGAGGAAAATCCCAGGATGCAAAAAACTCCCCTTACCAGCCTCAATAAGAAGCTGAGATCCCTCATAAAATCCTCCAAAGCTAGTTATGAAAATAAAATTGCCAAAGATTCCAAAGACAACCACAAGACATTCTATAGCTATGTCAAGAATCTAAATGGCAATGCTCAGATCTGCTCTGCGCTACAACAGAATGGCATTAAATATACTGATCCCAAAGATATTGCCAATAACCTGGCAGATTGATTCAGTGCCAACTTCACCCCCATCTCACCCCCTAAAGGGCCCATCTCAATACCTAAAGAGTGCCAAATTCCAGTAATAATGGCCACACAGGTAAAAAAAACGAACTCTTCAAAACTAAGAATACAGCATCCATGGGACCAGACAACATCTGGGGTTGTGTACTACATGAACTACAAAATTAACTGGCACCTCACCTAAGTGTCATGTTTAATCATAGCCTCACCTCAGGCTTCGTGCCCACTGAGTGGCACACAGCTACAGTTATCCCACTCCACAAGGGGGATCCACCTTGAGTCCTGGAAACTTCTGCCCCATTAGTCTGACAAGCCTGATCTGCAAAGCCATGGAACGTATTATCATGGAACTTATAAACAAAGACATTGGCAATCTTCAAACACTGGATCCCACCCAGTTTGGGTTTGTGAAGGGCCGATTCTTATCTCTTTAGCCTGATTGACTTTTTCAAATCAGTCTCCAGAGCTGTGGATGAGGGTAAGGCGGTCCACACAGCCTATCTGGATCTCACCAAGGCCTTCAACACCATCCCCCACTCTGGAATCATGGATAAACTTACTAAGCTGGGCATTAATCCCTATGTCACTCGATGGGTTGCCAACTGGTTTACTGACAGAACCCACACTATAAAAGTAGCCAACTCCAGATCCAGCTCCAGACAAGTGACAAGTGGAGTACCTCAGGGTTCAGTCCTGGGACCACTCTTGTTTGGCATCTATTTCTCTGAAGTATAGGCCAACACTAAGGGACTCTGGCTAACAAAGTTCACAGATGACTGCAAACTGGGAGCCATTATTGAATCCCCAAATGATGTGGATATTCTACAAAAGGGCCTTACAGAAACAGATGCTTGGTGCCAGAGCCATGGGCTCACGCTCAATGCCATGAAATGTATAGTTATCCCCTTTGGGAAAAAAACATGTACCTGTGAATTACCACATAGGTGGCAGTAGACTAAACACCGAAAGTGTGATGAGACTTAGGGACACAGGTGGACAGTGGTCTCACCTTCGATAACCACATCACCACAACAGTCAGGAAATCCTTCTATGTGGCACACCTCATCACTAAGGGCTTTTCATCCAGAAAAAAGGAGGTCAGTGTCCCACTGTACTCATCCCTCATTAGACCCATTATAGAATACAATGCCCCATTTGGTATGTACCTTTCAAGACATCTGCAACAACTGGAAAGGCTGCAGAAATACCTCACTAAAAGAATCACAGGCCTAAAGCAGATGCCCTATGTTGACAGTCTAAAAAAAACTCCAGCTATACTCTGTCACATATCATCTACTCAGAGGCGATCTCTGCTTAACATACAAGTCCATGAAAAACCCAGAGCTGTTGGACATGCTACACTTAAAGAAATCCCAATTCCTCAGAGCCACACGCTCCAGGAATCTAGACCTTGTCATCACAATGAACAAAACATGCTGGAGGGATAGGTTCCTGACCCGGAGATTCCCCAGACTCTGGAATAGACTGCCCATACATGTCAAGCAGAGTGCCTCTTTGGCCCTCTTCAAAAGGAACCTTGACGATTGGATGGGAGATAGGAAATTCACCCCGGGGATCACGTCAGTCATCCTGCTGGACAGGGGTCCAGGGAAGTAAATATTGTGGGAAGAAATAGCCAGGGAATTGTTCTGGCTAAACTTCTATAGGACCTAGGGCCGATAGCCTAGTACCAACCTATGAACAAATAGCTGATGCTGTGTTCAAATCCAGTGAAGTGATATTTTTAAAGAAGGGAGGTCTGAATACACAGTTACACACATTTTGTGATATCATTGTGTTGCTGTCTGAAAATCAACTATTCCCAGTATTGCTAACAACATGCAAGTTGTGTATATCCCCTTTAACATTATTTTCCAATAGCGACAGCCCTGATAATTTGGGCCAGAAATTAAAGTTCAGATGTGTCAAGGATATGTGAGAAGGATGAACGTGTCATTTGAATGCACTTCATGTTATGATCATTGCTATATATATATACCGATTGATTAAATTAATTTTGATATCAGCTTTTTCTCTCTCATGCATTTTTTCCAATGCCTTTTACATATGCTCTTTGCTCAGCATCACAGAAATATGGTTAACTGCCTGAGAAAAAAGTGAAAAATGTAGTTTAGACTGCCTTTCATAGCACAAACAAGCATGATGGTGTTGCATGGTTGTCAGCACTCTTGACAGTACTGAGTGGAGAAATTTAATCAGCTCCTTACCTATCTCTGTGGCACAAGGTGTAAGTGCAGTGAGTTTAGATAAAGAACACAGATGATTAATGGTGTGAATCCAGCTAAATGACACTTTTACAAAGGGTGTCAGAATCCCATTTCTCACAACATCTTTATTACAAATGTAAAAAAACATTAAGAATGTTACACATGTTTATTGCAAGCAATGTATTACTAATGTTTGCATAAGTAAACTTTTTTAATTTAGCATATATCATTAATGCTTCACATATAACCTCAGTCTAATTAGTGTACAATTTCTTCAACATGACAAAGACGATATTTAATTTAAAATTCACTTGCATATGTATGATGGGCACAATACTTTTGTGAAGTTATCATGCTTCATCACATATCCTAACTATATGTTAAGGGCAGTTATGTCTTGTGAAGTATGAATGTAACATACCCAAACCTGTATTCCTCAGGTCATGCAACTCTGTCCAGCTAAAATATATTTACAGATAGAAATACTACCTTTTACATAGGAATGCATTCCCAAGACTACTTAAAAGTCACACACATACAGGCCTCTCTCAAGTATATTTCCATTCATTCTGAAATTACTATATCTATAATTACCATGCTTAAAAGGAAGTTCTTTAGCAATAAGAATAAATGAACTATGATTCAGCTTTTGCATTCCTTATCCCATGAGTTTGATTGCCAGATGGTACAACTTAATTTTAACAGAGTATAAGCCCCAACATCAAAATATGTCACAATTCATCCGAGTTATCATTCCAAACAAGGAATAAAAGCCAAACCATTAAACATGTCAGTGTTGTACATTGACACGTTTCACACCTTTAATGCTGTTTGATATAAGTACAGTCAAAGTGTCTGCCACAGAATCTATATACTTTCAATTGTGCAAATGCTGTTGGCAGGGCTGTGCATCTTTGCACACAACTCGTTACATGTGAGATCTGAATTGGGCACCAATTCAGACATATATTGTTAGCTTGACTTCTGCAAACATGCCTGGTGATGGAGAGAATGGTGCTAAGTCTAGAGCACAAAGCTGGGGTGTTGAGGAGGCTAGGATATTTATGGCAGTCTTCATGAGTCATAGGCTGCTGCAGGGGATTATACCAAGTCTTAGTATGTGGCTGAAGCTTGAAGTAGCTTAGCCATGTTTATCTCCAGTGCAACTGGCATTCCATGCACTGGGGAACATGTTGCCACCACTATGGTGATCTTAAGAAGAGCAAGCAGGACCTCCTAAGCCAATGGGAGGCTGAATTTAGGACTGCAAACATCCCTAAATCATGTAAGTATACTAACCCATAACCTGTCTACAACATGCCATTTATTATCTAGTCCGCCAACACAGTTACTCATTATGCTTTCATATATATTTTTTCTTTTTGTACTGCAGAGCTGCAGAAAAAAATAGCAGCAAACCATGAAGTGCATCTGGAGGTATTAACTTACCTCAGAAAGGCACAGAGTAAGTATGACTCAAGTCCAAATTCAAGCCAGATAGCTATTTTTAGTCCACCAGTCGGTTTACTATCATAATTCCGACGTTTATCTTGTCGACACCACTACAGCGAATGGCAAGGGTCGAAGGGTGACAATGTCGAACCCGACATTGTCGAAGTACAAATCCCGCCCCTATCTTGACCCATGTTAAAGCCCGTTTGGAGGTCGAATTTGAGATGTACTTTCAGCAATGTCGGAATTCGACATTGTCACTTTCCTGCTTGGGAGTCGGAGATACCAGCTTTCAACCGAATGCACTTCATAATTATAATAGTAACCCACCCCCCCAGTCACCAGCATCTTGATCAGGCATACCTCAACCTTATTATCAAGCATGCATTCCTTCCCCAATAACTCTTGCTGCATCCATTAGGCAATGAGAACACCAAGTTAACTGTGTTAGTTCAATACCCTGAAGCAGCAATGACTTTTTATTACAAGATAGTATTTCTAAAATATTAAGAGTAATAATATGGCAAGAACAATGCAAATATGGTAATTACAATTATTACATTTGAATACATATATCATATCTATCATAATGAAATAAAGGCTGTTCTTTCTTATATCTCTGCAGTGTGATTTATCTATTTTCTGGCACACTAATACCTTCACATCATATATGGATGCGGAAAAGCGTAAAATAGTAAATTATCATAATTGTTGATGTATAAGTGTACTGAATTAATTCATGAGATGTGCCACAAACTGCCCCCACCCTATCTCTCTCTCCTTATTTATTTATTTTTGGAGAGACTTATACTTTGTTAACATTCTGCTGTTTGCATCCCTTAATGCTGAAAACAAAATGACCAACGGGGATCACGTCAGTCGCCCTGCTAGACAGGGGTCCAGGGAAGTAAATATTGTGGGAAGAAATATCCAGGGAATTGTTATGGCTAAGCTTGTATAGGCTCTAGGGCCGATAGCCTAGTACCAACCTATGAACCAACAGCACAAGGATGTAGATGGACAACTGCAGCTCTGTCCTCCATACCTCCACAGATGGCAGCACAGGCCCCCAGCACTTCTAGTTCACAACCTGTTAGGATTCCACCACAAACCCTGCCCTACCTCCTCTATCTACTTCAGGTAGCTCTATCACTGCTGCTGGTGCAGTGGTAAGCTCTGGGAGCAGTACCAGCAGAGGTGGTGATTTTGTCACCTAGCTGGAGCTGACAGGACTGGTGGAAGATATTATGGAGAGAGACCTTGATACACATATTGTTACAGTTGGAAAGATCTTGCATCAGATTGCAAAAGCAATGTCCTATCTGGCACTGACCAGACAGCTGATACATGAGATAGTGATAACAGTTCTGAGGGTGAAGACTAGATTCCTTTTGCTTTCAAGTTAGACGTAGGTATACCTCTGAAGTCCACTAGCTATCCCCAGTCTTGTTGTTCCACCAACCTTTTGTCTCCATCAACATCCCTGCCTGTCTTGCTTGTCCTGCATGACTGCGCATGCTTCCTAACCAACTCTACCTACCTGACCCTCTCATTTCTAAGTACCCTCCACAACATTCCTCTCGTTTCCAAAAAAAAAAAAATGGGCAGCTGTCCCACAAATAAAATAATATAAACCTCATACATAGATCTTCACGTCACCTGTGCATCATCTTGACACCCTTGATTTGGTCCAAGTGGCCATACAATATTATTCTGTTGTTTTCACCCATCACTAGTGACTCTCCAAAGTCATGAAATTGTGTGCACAATTGTATATTTCTGTTGTGGAGAAGTGGATAGCTGTGGTGCTCTCCCACCACTCTCCTGCAAATTCCTTTATTCTTTTCTCTGTGTTCTATGATTTGCCAGCCAACCCCATTTTCACCATTGTCACGCTTTTTTCCCACATTTAATCTCATCAAATATATAGATTCAAACACAACACACATGGCTAAAACTGGCCTATGGAAAATCCTTCACTTTATGTCCTCAGCATTTGTGTTGAGGTTGGCATAGCACAACAATACTGAAAGACAGTGCTGTTTAACTTTTTATCACAAAATAAGTGATAGAAAAGCACACACACACAAACATGACAAAATAAAATAACCACCATGTAAAAATTTATGTACTTAATAGTAAAACAGGTAAGTGCTTTCACTATATAAAATAGCTTCTTCAGACAAAATGTAAGAACATGCAACATGAACGTTTAAATAAAATTACATTACCACCTGTTACACAACTAACCAATCATTGCAATTACATATTTAAATACAGGTACCTGATTTCTATAAAACATGAAACAAAAAACATACTTCTAAGAGATATATATAAAAGAAAAAAGAAAGAAATGAGAACATCATATAAGTGTGCAGAAATGACTTCTTCCTCAAAACCCTAGATTTTAAAACTGGGAGTAGAGGGATATGTTCATTTAATCCATGGCCCACATGAGACTGCAGTGAGATTATCCATCTAATCTCTCTTAACTCAGTCTCATTTTCTGCATCCCCCATTCTAATGTCAGTCCACACCACATCTATAGCTATAAACATAAAAGTGTAGTTAGCTCCAAATGTATTAACCTGCTTTGCTAGGTCATTAACCAATTTCCCTTATGTATGCAATAAAGATGGTCTCTGACCTTTTCTTTAAACTCACTGTTTGTTTTGCCAACACAAAATGAAAAGCATACTTCACAAAAAGTGAGGTACACCACATTGACAGTATTGCAATCAGCTGAAGCAGAAAAATTAAACTCCCGCCCCATATCAAGATGAAAACTGTTCCATCAATACTTAGAAAAGAACAAAAATTACACTTTCCACATCTGTGGGTACCTACACCAAAATGCCTATTTTGTTGCCTTTTTGGGTAACAAAGCAGCCTTTTCAAATTCTTCTTATTCTTGTAATAAAAAGCAGGGCACCTCCCCAAACTATCTCAGTTATAGAGGGATCTGTAAAACATACCCATTTTTAGAAATGATGTTCCTAAGTGCATTTGTATCACTACTAAAAGTGAGGGGATCTCTCACTGTGCTGCTGACCGTAGTACTCCTAACATTATCTTTTATTGGTGTAGCAAAGAAAGGTTTAGCTCTATCATTCCTTACCATAGTGGCTTTCTTAATACCCTTCTCTATTTCTTCAATTTTGTACCCCCTCTTCATGAAATCACTGCATAGAACACACATGCTATTCTCAAAATCAATTTCATTAACGTGGAGTCGTAATGCCTTCATGGCTTACCCCTTAATAACATTTCAAAATATGTGTGGGGGCACATGCTATTTGAATGTACATAAGCAGGATGATAACATTTCTTCCTAAACAGGCTAGTCAAAAGCTTATTGTCCTCAGTCTTAAACACCTTTACATCAAGAAAGTCAATCTCACACAGAGATAGCCTCACAGGAAACTCCAAAAATGAGGTTGTGCTATGTAAATATTCCAGGAATTCATGCAAACCTTGTTCAGTACCATACCATATCAAAAATCGGTCATCTACATACATTCTAAAGAAAGGAATACATATACCCCACCATTCAGATTTTATAACAAATTGTGTCTCCCACCATGCTAGAACTGCACTGGCATAGCTGTTGGCACATTGCGTGCCAATAGCTATAAAAGCAAACACAAGAACAGCACACAGGTAAACCAGGTAAGGAGAAGAATCCAAAATAAAAGCAGAAAATCCAAAACCTGGAAATGCAGGGATAAACTAAAACAATTTATTCCAATCCAAGTCACAAAGCTGTTGGGATACACCCTTCATCAGTGTGTAATACACAGAGTAAAGCGCACATTTAAATACCCAGTTACTATCACATCACACAGTCCAATCAAACATATTAACCTAGTCAAATTGAATTAAGAACTGTATAGAAAATCTATAAAAAAATATAATAATGTATGTGTATAAAAAGTATATACATAAAATCATGTAAAATATGTTTGAACAGATACAGTTATTTCAAAAACATTTGTCAATTCCTCAAAATAGGTTTCAGGTGTTTAGGCCAGGTGGGTGGTCTGCTTGCAAAAGTGTTATCCATGAATACTCACTTATTTCTAATTCATTATTTAAATCTCCACCTCTTTTATTCCTATATTTCACATCTATAACTCTAAAGTTAAACCTGTGGTTAAGTCCTTTCTGTCTTATGTGTCTTCCTAAGGCATTACTACTTACCTTTTTACTTATCTCTGACTTTGTTCAGTGATTCTATCTTTTAACTTTCTAATACATTTCCCTATGTAAAACACCATGCATACCACACAGCAAGCCATATACACAATGGCAGTGGTATTACATGTAGAGAAACATTTAAAATATATTTTCTACCTGTATTTGGATGTATAAATTCAGTATTGATTATGATGTCAGCACAACATACACAGTTGTAGCAGGAAAATGTTCCATGTCTTTTATTTAATTCTACTCTACTGCTATGAAGGTCTTTATAACATAATCCCTTGTTTACTTCTATTCCACATGAATTAGATATTGAATATTTTAGAAATTGGTTAAATAAGTGTACCAATATAGGCAATACAAATACAAGTTTTTATTGCATGTTGTTATAAATTATGCTAGACAACAATTATTTTCTTTTTGGAAATAAATATTACAAACAAATAAAGAGGGTGTGATGGGGTCTCCTGCAGCATCTTCTTTTACTAATATAGTTATGGGATGGTGGGAGTTTATAATTTCTGAAAAATTCAAAAAAAAAAAGTGTAAATATTATCTACTATAAAATATTTGTAGATTATTTATTTTTGTTTTGGAGGGACAACAAGAAGATTGTATTAAATTAGTACAACTTCTTAATGATGACTCTGAATTCTTATGATTCCCTTTAGGAGACAAAGGGAAGGTAGTGAACTTTTTAGATGTTACTCTTTCATGGGATAGTATAGAGAAGAGGTTTGAGAGTTGCATTTATAGGAAAAATAAATTTACTAATAATTATTACTATAAAATCAACCATCCCTAGTTTATGAAGAAAAATATACCTAGAGGACAGCTCATTAGAGTTAGTTGGATGACCTCTAATGACTTGAAATTTTTGGAAGAAATAGATTTTGTTATAGGGTTATTCTTAGCTAGAGGGTATAATGAACGACTATTAGAGGAGACTAAGAATTAAATTATAAGTAAAAGGGATGTGGAATTTCCATTCATTCTTAAAAATATCTTTTTTAAAAAACAAAAATAAAAATATGATTAATAATAAACAAAAAGATTTAATATGTTGTTAAGACATGACGGTTGATAGCAGTGTCATAATTTCTATTATTAGAAATAATTGGGTTATTTTGGAAGATAATAGAGAATTATTTGGTATTATTGGAAATTAACCTTGTTTTTTTTATAAAAATAACACAAATTTGAAGATCATTTTACACAAAGATAATACCAAGATTACCCACACCATCTATATTAGTAGTAAAGGTAAAGGAATGTATAAATGCAGCCATTGTAGAACCTGTAGGTACATTTTCATAGGTTCATAGGTTCATAGGTTGGTACTAGGCTATCAGCCCTAGGGCCTATACAAGCCTAGCCATAACAATTCCCTGGCTATTTCTTCCCACATTATTTACTTTCCTGGACCCCTGTTTACTTTCCTGGACCCCTGGAGGGCCCCAATATCAATTTAGAGAAGCAACGACAAGTTTTAGTAGTACCAGGTAATTTTAACTATAGAACTACAGGGGTGAACTATATTAGCATATGTTCTGGTTGTAGCACATTCTATGTAGTTATGACTACTAGGCAGCTATAAGAATGCATTAAAGAACATCTTTATAGTATTAGACAAGAAAAATGCTTTATATAGACATACCTTAGAGTGTAATTCTTATTTTCTATATTACAAATTTTTAGTGATTATACAGGAGGTGATTTTAAAAATGAGTTGGAAAGAAGAGAAACTTTTTAGCAATTAAAACAGGGAGCAGACAAAAAGCCAGCTTTAAATGATGTGATAAATATTAAATGTCTTTTTAAAATATAAAAAAGTGTATATTGTGAAGTAAATTTTTACTAATTTCATTGTATTTTTAAGATAATTAGTATTGTTAATTAAGTAATGACTCTACAACCACGATCCAAATGTAACTGCAGTTCTATTCTTCAAGTATCACAAAATAACCACACAGTAAAACACAATCACTTCATTCTAGCACCTCGGTGTAACCACCTTCAAGGAATAAAGCAGTTATAAAAAAACACACTTTTTATATCAAACTTTTAAATTACATTCAATTAATTAAACAATTAATTAAAACAACAAAAACAGAACAATTTACTGGCCAAATCTCAACCCGGCATCAGGCCTTTCCACAGTACAACTGCACTCCTATCCTTCACTGACAGCATCAATAAAAACCGTAATAACAATCTTCTCTCTTCAGTACTTTTCATCGACCTTTCAAAAGCATTCAACATGGTCAACCACCACTTACTTCTCAGTATTCTAAAATCCTTCTCTCTGGACACAAAGACTATAAAATGGTTCCAGTCCTACCTTGATAATAGACAGCAGGCAATGCTATGGAACAACAACCTCTCATTCCATCTCCTAGTTACCCTAGGTGTTCCTCAGGGCTCTATATTGGGCCCGCTCCTTTTCTCAATATTTATCAATGACCTCAACCTAGCTATTCCTTTAACTAACTGTGTACAATATGCAGATGATTCGACAATAATCTGCTCAGCTAAATCTCAATCCCAACTACAGACTCTAACTCAGACAATGTTCAATAAAACAGAAAATTGGTTTCTACAATGCTGCCTCCTCTTGGACCCCCCAAAAAACAAACTCCTCATCTTCACTCCTACCCGTAAATCACCCCAAATGAACTTTTCCGTCATCCAATAATGGTACACTCCTATCTCTCCGACAACTAAACTTCTAGGGGTAACCATTGATAACAACCTGAACTTTGAAACCCATATCAACAATACCATAAAAACTGTCAACAGGAAACTAGGCTCCCTCTATAGGATAAAACCCTTTCTCTCCCCACTAGCCAGAACCACTAGTGCCTATTCCCACCTTATCTCCACACTTCTCTAGGCTTCTTCCATATATACTAACTTGTCAAAAATTAACCTTAACAAGCTAGGAAATGCTTACAATAGCATTGCCAGATTTGCTACTGCTTCTTCCTTTAGGACCCATCACTGCCATAATCTGAAACAATTAGGCTGGTTAGAGCTTCTGAATCAGATTCACTTTAAACAACTCACCATTGCGCACAAAACCCTTTTCCAACCTACCAATACTCCAATACTTGCTAGTCTCATTACCCAATATAAGAACCTTTTAACTTTACGCTCATCTAATAAACTACTTGTATCAACATGTAAATCTGATAACATGGCAGGAGATGCTCTGTTCTCAAATGCAGTTGGAAAGTATTAGAACCAACTCTCCCATGAACTTACATCACTGTCTTCATTTACACTTTTTAAACACAATCTGAAACTCTATCTTAAAACCCATTGGTTATGTCTCCATACAAATCCAGACTAATCTCATACTATATCCCAAATACCCTCTCTTAAGACCTAATTCCTGTTCTATCTGTGTCTTTTTAGATCAAGGCCTATCCTTGGCAAAAACATATCTTATCCTAATAGAGATAATTTAAACACCTAGTTAAATTCTTCTGCATATAATTCTAAAGCATCCTACCTAAGGCAGGCAACAAGTATCGTTTAAACTGTGAGCATTGCTGAAGTGTTGAAACTTGAAGTATGTATTTGTTTAACAATTACTTTCTAGTTACTAATGAAGTCTTGTACATAATGTCTAAAATATCTTATCTAATGCTTGTAACATGTTTTTTGTATAAACTGTGAAGATTCCTGAACTATTTAAAATGTGTAGTATTTAACTGTATAACAACTAGTACCTGTATGTTAGTAGTCTAGTAATCTCTTGGAGCTTATCTCCCCGGGACTCTACTGAAAATGGACATAAATCCAGTTAGACTATCCCAGTCAACAAATGTAAAATAAATAATAAAAATAAAATAATACATTTAAAGCAAACCTCTTCAATTTAACTCATTATTTAAGCCCTTAGGAGCTAAGATCTTTTATTTTAAAATATAAATACTTTCTTTATACATTAATTTCTGTTTTAATACGTTCTCATTACCTTCTGTACATTCAGTTTGTTCCAAAATAGTGCCATGCAACACATTACCATCACTATTATGGTAGGTTTTAAAATGCGAGGATAGTATTTTATCTTCTTTTTGATTTTTTACATCTCTTAAATGCTCCATAAATCTGATACGGAACTTTCTATTGGTCTCACCTATATAACATAAATGACAAGGGCAACTTAAAGCATATATTACTCCTTTACTTTCACAGGAAAGCCTTCCCTTAGGTACAAATTTAACCTCATTTATACTATAAAATGTATTAAGAATATGTGTACATATACTACATTTGCCACTGCCGAAGGTCCCTTGTTCTAACAGGGGCATTCTAATTTCCATCTTTGGTATAATGAAGGTGCCATGAACCACCATATATTTTATGTTTTTACTTCTATTGTATGAAAAAAATGGTTTCTTGGGCAAAATGGTTGCCAGAAATTTATCTTGTATTAAATATTCCCAATAATATTTGATGATATCCACCATTGCCCCACTCCTAATGTTGTAGACTGATACATAATATATGGGGTCTTTATACTCTGATTACTTAACTTACATCTCTGGTAACCCCTCTTTCTTATTCCTTTTCCTTTTTCACCATCTCTTCCTTTTAGTATCTTTTCCTGGGCTTCATGTATGGAACTCAAATTGTACCCCCTACCCAAAAACATCTTTATTGTTTGCCTTGCTTCTTGTATCAGACTATTTTCATCATTACATAACTTAGATAACCTTAATAACTCCCCATAGGGTAAGGCATTCCATACATGACAGCTGGTAGCATAAAGGTATCGGCTACTGTCTTCAATTTTCCTGTGAATATTTGTTGTGACACTCCCATTCTCCTTCCCATCTAAAATCAAATCCAAACAAAACACCTTTGTTCCTTTCTGTAGGCCGTAAAAAGGCAGGCCAAATGGATTTTTATGTAAGTCAATTATACAATTCTCTACTTCTATCCAACTACCTTCTCACACAAAAATTAAATCATCTATATAATAAAAGTAAAAATCAACATATCTTTTCATAAAATTTAACTTTCATAAAAAAGTTACCTCAAAAAAGTCATAAACAGGTTAGCATACATAGGGTTGAAAGCCACCCCCATTGCCATACCTTGCTTTTACCTTTACATTTGATTGTCAAAATAAAAATAAAAATAAATGTACGCTAACCTGTTATTTTGTGATACTTGAAGAATAGAATTGCAGTTACATTTGGATCATGGTTGTAGAGTATTGTGGAACTAAAGAAGGAGTTCGGTGGTATTAATTAAGTAATTAGTTGAATGTTTTTATTCATGGAAATATATTTAAATATGTATGGTGTCTTAAGGTTTTGTAGTTCTGATGAAGTCTGGTTGATGAAAGCATTTTTAAAAAGTTTTTTATGCTAAAGTCTTTTTGGAATTATTTTTGACTTTCCAGTTGTATCATTTGGTGGAATTATCATTGTGGTCCTTATTAATCTCATGTAGTCAGCTCCAATTTTTAAATTAAGTTCTTGCCAACTTTTAAGTAAGTCCAGATAAGTATCATGGTACAGGGCATTTTTTGTACCCTCAAACCACGTGGAACTATTCCATACTCTAGATACACTACAAAACTAAAATGTTGCCACTGGGGGTCTTTTAAAAGACTCTGTTTTATGTTCTAGAGCTATTAATTTAAGTATCAGATCAATAGAGGAATCAGTTCCATTACTTGCCTGGTGTCCACTGGAATCTTTGAGACATGTCAGCAATGGATTATTCTGCATAGAAAGCATTTGATTCAAAGTGCTGTTATTACCACTTACTACTTTACTTGTAGAAGCAAGAGACTGTGTCATATTGGCAAAACACTGATCCCAGCACCTGTGGCTGTTCCAAAACACAGAAATGAATAAAAGCAAACACAAGAACAGCACATAGGTAAACCAGGTAAGGAGAAGAATCTAAAATAAAGTAAAAAATCCAAAACCTGGAAACGCAGGGATAGACTAAAATAATTTATTCCAATCCAAGTCACAAAGCTTTCAAGATACACTCTTTATCAGTGTGCAATACACAGACAAAAGCACACATTTAAATACCCAATTACTATCATATGACACAGTTCAATCAAACCTAATAACATAGTCAAATTGAGTTAAGAACTGTATAGAAAATCTATATAAAAATACAATAATGTATGTGTATAAAAAGTATATACATAAAATCATGTAAAACATATTTGGACAGATACAATTATTTCAAAACATTTGTCTCTTCCTCAAAATAGGTTTCACACTAACTGCCATGTTCAGGCCAGGTGGGTGGTCTGCTTGCAAAAGTGTTATCCATGAATACTCACTTATTTCTAATTCATTATTTAAATCTCCACCTCTTTTATTCCTATATTTTACATCTATAACTCTAAAGTTAAACCTGTGGTTAAGTCCTTTCTGTCTTATGTGTCTTCCTAAGGCATTACTACTTACTTTTTACTTATCTCTGATTTATGTTCAATGATTCTATCTTTTAAATTTCTAATACATTTCCATATGTAAAACACCATGCATACCATACCATAGCCTATAGCTATGCCAGAAAACTGATGAAAAAATTGTTCATCAAAAAAATTATGTTCCAGAATCCTCTCAATTAAATAACCAATCAACTCAATACGAGCTTTGTCATAACTGCTATAGTGTGATAAAAAGTTCTTTACCATCATGATTCCTTGTTCATTTGTAATTACTGTGAAAAGTGATCTCACATCTATGGTCACTAACATACATCCCTTAGCATATAAGCCACTCTGGATAAGCATATAAAGATCATTAAAAAAATGCTCTGTGTCCCTCAGTAGATAATCATGCCCATCTAATAAGGGACATAACTTTTCAACATAAATAGAGAGTGGCTCAATGAGCCACCCTGCCCCTGCAACAATCGGTCTAAAAGGGGGAAATCAATGGACTTTTATGAATCTTAGATGATCCTTGGAAACACAGAACCAGTGGTGTTTCTGTAACAAAATACTTATGCAAATCTTCAGTTATTGCCTCCTCAATCCAAGCACTGTACAATAAAGCCCTAAAACTTGATATCATACTTTCAACATCAGTTTGAGAAATGTTAATATATGTGCTAGCATCGCTCAACATATCTGTCATTGTTTTAAAATAATAGACAAAATTCATAACGATTAAACCACCTTTATCTGCTGGTCTAATAGCTATTGAATCATCACTCATCAATTGGTTCAGTACTCGACGCTCTGCAAAAGTTAAATTATTAAAACCATACCTTCTATGATTATCAAAAAATAAATCTGAAAAATCTTCACATAATTTCAAGAACACATCTAGGACTGGGGTGGTTTTAGGTATGAAAGTACTAGGATGTTTAAAAGTCATAGTATTAGAGTCCCTACTTTCACTTTTATATATCAATTTCAACATAAGTTGTCTAGCAAAAAGCCATAATAACAGTATTTGCATAGGTTAGTACTAAGCTAACTGCCCTTGCGAGACATTTTACACCTAGCCAATTATCCCTTGTGAGACTCATACCCCACAGCATGTGTTTGTAAGGCAAACACCTTAACCATTAGGCCACCCTCCCAACTTTGGTTGGCTCTATGGGCCAAAATAAAAGCCAATCCTCTATTAAGAACAGAACATTCAATATCAGAAAGTACTTTGTTGGAAATATTCCACACTAATAGCCATTTTGTACTGTACACATTCTCTTTATAAACATGTTGTAAATTCCTTCTTTCTGATGTTTCCACTTCCCTTGAGCTCTGCTCCTAGACTGACCTCTGGTTCTCATATCCCTTGTGTATATCAGTAGGGGGTAGAGAAAAAATGGCTCCACCAAAAGATATATTGTTTTCTTGCCTGACAACAGGCATCTGCAAATTCTCTGTTGCCTTAGAGCCAGTGGCCACAAAACCACTTCTGAAGCCTAAAGTTCCATCCACATTATTGGGAGGTGTAGCATAAACAGAGGTGCTGCTGGTTGTTAAATTATGTGCTCCTGGACTATGTACATCACCACTCTTACCACTGACATTAGTTATATGGGATTCAATGGATTCTTGGTGCTGTTTATCATGAGGTGGTGGTTTTTGTCCTGCACTACAGGTACGTTGCCATGAGAACACATTATTATTTTTAAGGCCACCTAAATCTCTGGTTAATTTCTTTCTCTTCTTGCTCATTACCTTATGTTCATAGGTGCTGACACTATCAATAACTTCACTGAGTGTTAGATCAATATCATCTGCTGGCAGCAGTTCATATAGCTGTAATTGTTGTTTCTCATTAGATGTACTAAGTTCACATCATCTAGGTTCAAAGTACTTAATCAGCATTCTCAAATAATTAAAACTCATATCAAAATTAATTTGTTGCCATTGTGCTAGTAAATCTGGGTATCAGGTGCCATAAGTAGGCTTATTCAGCACCCACAACCCCCTAGGAATAATTTTCAATTCTAGGCAGGCTTCAAAATGCAGTTTTTGTAGCTGTATACATTTTAAACTGAAAAAATAATTCTCCAAATGTCTCAGCTTCTCATAAAACAGCTTCCGCTCACCTCCAGCACAATCATTGCTGATAACTACGACATGTATATCTCCCAATAAAAGTGGGTTACTATCCATTTTCAGGAACTTCACCAACCTGTCATTAGTTGAACTCATTACCCATCTCTATGGGTTACAGTCAAGCTCCAGATTCTTAGTGCAACCTTTGGCCAAGCTCTAATGGGCCTAATCAATCAGGGAACAGCAAAGCAAGCAAAGAAAACCCAGAGAATAAACTGCGTGGTTTGAAATAAAAACAACAGTAGGTGTTACTGCTATAATTCAACTGAACCACGATACCACACCAAGAACTTTATTAGATAAAGCTTTCGGGTCTACACCCTTCATCAGTATGAGTCATTACAAAAAAATCAACATTTAAATAGGAGAATATAAAATCACATGCTTCGGCCCATCCCACCTCCTAATTAACAATCAAAACTAAAAGTAATATACAACTCATAAAGGTCTATATAAAAAATCTACTAAAAGGAAGAAAAAATCTTACTTTACATAAAAACTCTTCTGTTTAGAATAAAACATAAAAATTATTAATAACTTATACAAACAATATATAAATATTTAATATATCTATACACAAAAAAGAGGTCACTGGTAGCATCTAACAGCCTATGATGTACTACATCAGGTGGTAAAAACTTGTGATAACTTATTAAAGCCTCTCTCTCTGCCTTTTAACTAATACTGGCTTCAAGCTGACTGCATTATTCAAGCCAGGGGGTACATCCGCCTGTAGCCTAATAATCCACTCTAGTTCTCTCAGCTCCAAAAAATTGTTAATGTCACCTTTCCTTAAACTCACTTCCATTTTACTTAATACCCTAAACTTAAATACATGTCTTTCACCTTTCTCCATGGCATGCTTACTCAGAGCATTTGTCAATACTTTTCTTCTTACTTCAGATTTATGCTCCACTATTCTCTCTCTTAGTTTTCTGATCATTTTGCCCACATAGAACGATGTACATAAAGTACACGTAGCTAGATACACTATCCTTTCCTCACACGTAGCTAGATACACTATCCTTTCCTCATTACATGCAGTTAATGTTTTTATAGCAAAAACTTCTCCAGTTATTGGATGTTGAAATTTAATGTCTCCTTCATACAAATCATTGCAACAGGAACAATTATAACATTTAATCATCCCTTCCGCTTTATTTTTTTCTTTTAGTTTTAACCTGGAAATCTTTATAGCATATTTTCTGCTTCAGAGCTTCACAGCTCCTGTAAGCAAACCTTGGTTTATCACCTACAATTGATTTTATCTCAGGCATAGCCAATAAAATTGGCCAGTTCCTTTCTATTATATTACATACACTCCGTGTATTTAAATTGTATGTTGTCATATACCTCAAAGTTTCAACAACTGCAGGTGAACCATCATTTGTTTTCTCATTACCAACCGCCAATATTGGTCTATATTTAATCTGTCTACCCTCTATTACTTCCTCCCTTATCTTATTTATCAAATGTTTAGAATAACCACTTCTCTCAAACTCTAAAGACATAATTTCTACCTGTTCAGAAAAAACATCCTCAACTGTATTCAGCTTACTCAATCTTATGAATTGTGCTTTAATTATTCCTTTAAAAATATGGGGAGCATGCATACTGTCCCTATTCACATACCTCAAAGCATCTACCTCTTTTCTAAACACCTTAGATTCTAATCTGCTATTAACCTTAAACAACGTTACATCCAGGAAATTCATACTACTAACTGAAGCCTCCATTTTAAACTTTAGAAAGTCAGTTGAGCTATTGAGGTATTGTATATAAGCTTCCAATTCCAATAGGGACCCTTTCCATATCATAAAACAATCGTCAACAAATATTTTGTAAAACAACACCTTCTCATTTGATTGACTACTTCCATCAAATATAACTTTCTTCTCCCACTCATAAAGCACAAGATTAGCATACGTGTTGGCAATGGGAGTGCCCATTGCCACACCTGTAAGCTGCAGAAAAGGTTGTGCATCAAAAATAAAAACATTGTGTAACAGAACTACTTCCAAAAGAGAACAGATGGTCCCAATATCTCTTCCAACCATCCTCACCTCCTTATTCAAAAAATCACGTATAGCGTTAACCCCATAATCATTGGAAAAGAAATAAGCTATATAGAGATATGGGCGATTTTAAGCAGAATCGTATTTTTTCTTGGCCAAGAGAAGTGGGTAATGTAGCAACTTTTAATAAGAAAGCATCGGCTACCATGGCTAAAAAAACAGGTCCATTGGATCAACTTGATGTATTTGAGGAACAGAAGAAAGAAGTAACCTCTGTTATACATCATAGTACTGAGCATGTAAAGGTTGCTTCCAGATCGGTTTCCTTAGCTGAAAATGGTAATGTATCTTTAAATGAAGGAGAAGGTGTGGCGCGAAGTTTAACTTCCAGTAATGGCGGGTCCGAGGCTGTGAAGGAAGATGGTGTATGTCCCAGAACAAGGGAAGGTATGGCATCTAGTACGACAAGCTTGAATAAAAAAGTTTTGCAAAGGGAGATAACTTCTTTTTCTCCTTTTTTGCTGAAGCAACCGGAGAAAGTTGCTTCGCAAGTACAGTCGAAAGAGTCTCGCTTGCAGTACCAACAGCAGCAGCAGCAGACAGTCCTAGGGAAGAGAAAGAACAACAGTCCATTGGTGCTCAACAAGTTAGTCAAGCGATAGTTAAACCAAATAAAGGTACTGTAAACCTCTCTAAGGTTTTATTGACAGAAGCGCAACTATTATTGTAGAGTAAAGGCTTAAAGTTCATTCCCAATGCAAGGGATGACATTGTACAAGCAATTATAGACTTGAAAATGTTTGTGCGTTTGTTTGGTCTTAAAATGATTTTTAAGAATGATGATATGTATAAGCCAGTTTGTAGAAAGTTAAGTGTCTTCATGCCAGTATTATGCCCTATTCTAAATGCATTTTCTAACATTGTTGAACGTGAATTACGACTGTATTATAATAGTAGTGCTGCTCGTAAAAGATTTTATAACATAACTTTTGTTGAACACTTGGCCTTGAGGGAATTACAAGCATGTGATACTATAATGATAAAGCAAGCTGACAAAGGGGGAGCAATTGTGGTAATGGAGAAGGATGAATATTTTGAAAAGTTTAAACTGTTATTGAATGATATAAATACATTTAGGAGAATTTCCCTTGTGGAAGTTCAGCAAATTGTAATTGAAGTTAATATGGCTGTTTATGAGCTTCAGATTAATGATGATTTGAGTGTGGAATTATTTAATTATTTGACTGTTCCTTGCCCCAGAACACCTCAAATATATGGTATCCCAAAAATACATAAAAACATCACCAACCCACCCTTGAGACCTATTGTCTCGGGTGGGGGATGGGTGACAGAACCAATTTCCAAATATTTACAAAATGCTTTGGGGAAATATTTGGATATCTGTCCCACTGTGTTAAAGGATACGAATGATTTTTTAGGTAGTCTTTATAACTGGCAGTTGAGTAATAATGTGGCTGAATATATTATGGTTACTATGGATATTACCTCACTTTTCACCGTCATTCCCAATGATTATGGGGTTAATGCTATACGTGATTTTTTGAATAAGGAGGTGAGGATGGTTGGAAGAGATATTGGGACCATCTGTTCTCTTTTGGAAGTAGTTCTGTTACACAATGTTTTTATTTTTGATGCACAACCTTTTCTGCAGCTTACAGGTGTGGCAATGGGCACTCCCATTGCCAACACGTATGCTAATCTTGTGCTTTATGAGTGGGAGAAGAAAGTTATATTTGATGAAAGTAGTTACTCAAATGAGAAAATGTTGTTCTACAAAAGATTTGTTGACGATTGTTTTATGATATGGAAAGGCTCCCTATTGGAATTGGAAGCTTATATACAATACCTCAATAGCTCAACTGACTTTCTAAGGTTTAAAATGGAGGCTTCAGTTAGTAGTATGAATTTCCTGGATGTAACGTTGTTTAAGGTTAATAGCAGATTAGAATCTAAGGTGTTTAGAAAAGAGGTAGATGCTTTGAGGTATGTGAATAGGGATAGTATGCATGCTCCCCATATTTTTAAAGGAATAATTAAAGCACAAATCGTAAGATTGAGTAAGCTGAATACAGTTGAGGATGTTTTTTCTGAACAGGTAGAAATTATGTCTTTAGAGTTTGAGAGAAGTGGTTATTCTAAACATTTGATAAATAAGATAAGGGAGGAAGTAATAGAGGGTAGACAGATTAAATATAGACCAATATTGGCGGTTGGTAATGAGAAAACAAATGATGGTTCACCTGCAGTTGTTGAAACTTTGAGGTATATGACAACATACAATTTAAATACACAGAGTGTATGTAATATAATAGAAAGGAACTGGCCAATTTTATTGGCTATGCCTGAGATGAAATCAATTGTAGGTGATAAACCAAGGTTTGCTTACAGGAGCTGTGAAGCTCTGAAGCAGAAAATATGCTATAAAGATTTCCAGGTTAAAACTAAAAGAAAAAATAAAGTGGAAGGGATGATTAAATGTTATAATTGTTCCTGTTGCAATGATTTGTATGAAGGAGACATTAAATTTCAACATCCAATAACTGGAGAAGTTTTTGCTATAAAAACATTAACTGCATGTAATGAGGAAAGGATAGTGTATCTAGCTACGTGTACTTTATGTACATCGTTCTATGTGGGCAAAATGATCAGAAAACTAAGAGAGAGAATAGTGGAGCATAAATCTGAAGTAAGAAGAAAAGTATTGACAAATGCTCTGAGTAAGCATGCCATGGAGAAAGGTGAAAGACATGTATTTAAGTTTAGGGTATTAAGTAAAATGGAAGTGAGTTTAAGGAAAGGTGACATTAACAATTTTTTGGAGCTGAGAGAACTAGAGTAGATTATTAGGCTACAGGCGGATGTACCCCCTGGCTTGAATAATGCAGTCAGCTTGAAGCCAGTATTGGTTAAAAGGCAGAGAGAGAGGCTTTAATAGGTTATCACAAGTTTTTACCACCTGATGTAGTACATCATAGGCTGTTAGATGCTACCAGTGACCTCTTTTTGTGTATAGATATATTAAATATTTATATATTGCTTGTATAAGTTATTAATAATTTTTATGTTTTATTCTAAACAGAAGAGTTTTTATGTAAAGTAAGATTTTTTCTTCCTTTTAGTAGATTTTTTATATAGACCTTTATGAGTTGCATATTACTTTTAGTTTTGATTGTTAATTAGGAGGTGGGATGGGCCGAAGCATGTGATTTTATATTCTCCTATTTAAATGTTGATTTTTTTGTAATGACTCATACTGATGAAGGGTGTAGACCCGAAAGCTTTATCTAATAAAGTTCTTGGTGTGGTATGGTGGTTTGAAATAAACCCAAGATAAGTGACATGGTTAATACCCTTGCAAAGCATGTTAATACATTTGGAGCTCACCACACTTTTAAGTTATGGCTGTGTGTTTGTGTGTGTGTGTGTGTGTGTGTGTGTGTGTGTGTGTGTGTGTGTGTGTGTAAATATACATATGCACACACACACACACACACACATATATATATATATATATATATATATATATACATATAGATATATATATGGGTCTACCTGACAACGCCAAAAGCTGACAACGCCGACGATGAGAACACCGACACCAGAAGATCGAAAACTGAGATGACCGATGGATGAAAACCCCAACGCTGAGAACACCGACATGTGAAAAGGCTGTATAAGTATGCGGTAGTGACGGACGTTAGGGTGCGAGTAAGGTAAGTGTGTGATATTGATGGACTCTAGGGATAGGGGTGGGTTAAGTGAGTTAGGGTTAGGGCGCGGGTTAGGTGAGTGTGCGATAGTGACAGTTTTTAGTGTTAGGGGCGGGTTAAGTGAGTTAGGGTGCGGGTAAGGTGAGTGTGCGATAGTGACAGTCTTTAGGGTTAGGGGCGGGTTAAGTGAGTTAGGGTTAGGGCGCGGGTTAGGTGAGTGTGCGATAGTGACAGTCTTTAGGGTTAGGGGAGGGTTAAGTGAGTTAGGGTTAGGGTGCGGGTTAGGTGAGTGTGTGATAGTGACAGTCTTTAGGGTTAGGGGGGGGTTAAGTGAGTTAGGGTTAGGGCGCGGGTTAGGTGAGTGTGCGATAGTGACGGACCTTAGGGTTAGGGTTTGGGTTAAGGTTATAGATAGTTGTATATGTAAGGTTTAGTGTGGGTTTGTAAGGATTTTGGTGTGCTTGTGTTGTGTGTGTGCTTTTTGGACAGGGGATTTGTTTTGTTTGTTGATTGTTGGGATTGTGGTGTGTCGGGCATGTGAGGTTTCGTGTTTGTGAACTTTCGGTTATGTGGTGTCAGTGATTTCGTTGTCGGTGTTGTAGTGCGTCGGTGTTGTCAGGTAGATCCATATATATATATATATATATATATATATATATATATATCTCTATATATCTATATATATAGGTCTAGGACACATGCTCGACTAGCATATGTCCGAATCACAAAACATCGAACACAGAGACACGAAAGCGCTTAACATTGAAAAGCGCTTCCGTGTATGTGTAGTTCAAAAAAAAAATCTACATTTCACCCCCCACACCCCCTACTTTATTATTCTCACTCTGAGATCGCACTACAGTAGGGAAAAGGGAATTTTCCCTTACCTGCACTGTAGTCCGATCTACGAAACAGGCACACATACACGGACGTGCTTGTCTATGTTAAGCACTTTCGTGTATGTGTGTTCGATGTTTTGTTATTCAGACATATGCTAGTCGAGCATGTGTCCGGATCCCATATATATATATATATATATATATATATATATAAATATATATATATATATATATATATATGTATATATATATATATATATATATATATATATATATATATATATATATACATGGGTCCCCTTCACATGGTCGACATTTCATAAAGTCGAAGGCCGTATGGCCGAGACCATATGATCGACTTTTAAAATGTCGACCATAAGGAACAGTCTTCTCCGTGCAGTGCAGAATGGAAAGATTTCCATCTTCTGCACTGTAGTGCGATCTCGGAGTTGGTTTATTTAAGTTCTGGGGGGGGTATACCCCCCCATGGTGGGTGCAGGGAGGCTTGCCCCCCTGCTAGCAATGTGAAGGTTATTGACTGTTGTGTTTTTTTTTTTTTTTTTACATGTTCGACATTTCGAAAGTCGATCATATGGTCAAATGTCAACCATGTAAAGTAGACTCATATATATATACATTTATACATATATACATATATACATATATGGAATACACTCATAATGCCAAATGACTGGAATGCCAAATGGCATTTTGTCTACCTCAAAAGGTCGAAACCTACATTGCCAAAATCTCAGCTCACATTCTGTGTAGGGGGAAAGCCCTCCTTTGTGCTCTCTACACCCCCTGCTTATTTTATATATATATATATATATATATATATATATATATATATATATATATATATATATGTATCACCTCTGAGACCGCACTACAGTGAGGAAAGGGGAAACCCCAATGTCTACTGTACTTTGGGCTCATCAGCATTTTCAGTTTCAATCTTTTGTGGTCCACTTAATGCTGTTTGGCATTCCATTTGTTCAGTTCTATAAATGTAACCGATGTATATATACACACACACACACACATATATATATATATATATATATATATATATATATATATGTATATATCCTCACATTAGCAAAAACAAAATACAAAAATAAAGGGGGGTAGAGCGAGAGTGCTGCAATTGCAGCAGTAATCATTTGAACAACTACTTAATTAGCAGTCTGTACCATGTACTTCATTATGGTCACTCTGCAGCAGCCTTAACTGTCTGATAGATTGCCATAGGTTAGAATGACTGGGAGGAGGAAGAATGAGGATCCAGGAGACCCTGGACCATGGTTTTAGCCAAGCCTCGTCTAGACCTGGAGAAGATATCTAGTTTAGAGTGCTTTGAAAAATATGAAAAGAGGACTAATTTTCTGCTTTTAGAATGCTTCCAGAGTCCACCTCTTTCCAAAAAGCCACAGATGAAGCCAAGACCCTAAGAGAATGAGCCTTAACCCTGCCTAGGACAGTCTTGTTGTGGTCAGTATAACAGAAGGTAATAACTTTAGATGACCACTTGTAAATAGTCCATTTTGACATGTGTTGCTCTCTTTTTCTTACTCACATAGAAAATGAACACCTGATCTAAAAGATTTTTTTTCTGTCAGCATAGCACCTGAGCTGTCTGTAGATATCCAAGGTTTGCAGTATCCTTTCTGCCTCATTTTTAGGTTCTGGAAAGAAGACAGGGACATTGATAGCTTGGCTTAAAGTAAACTCACATACCACTTTAGGCATAAATGAAGGAGTAGTTCTCAAGAAAACTCTCTATGTGTAAAATGAGAAAAGTTTGACCCACCATTAGAGCTTAAAACTCAAATACTCTTCTTGCAGAAGTCAGAGCAATCTGTAACACTGTTTTCCATGATGAGAGCTTCAAGTCCACTGGATAAGCTTGATTCAAATGGACCAAGAGTTCATTTTCCCAATACAAAATAAAGATCCCAGAGTTGAGCCATTTGTTTTTAATGTACAAGTACTAGGAAGAAGCGGAAGGGTAAATCAAGAATCAGACACTAAATTTTGAATGTTGTAAGGGTTTTCGTCCGTATTTATTAAAATGAATTTCTTCAGAATTTAAGGTGGTATTAGACTTGTTTGTTACTATGTTCGTATTGCTTGTGTTTCTACAAAATTGTGTCTCAAAGTGTATATAAGCCATCTTATTATGATAAGCAATACTATATCTATTTTTTAATTTTATGCAATGTGACAGTTTTTTTTAAATTGTTCTAGTGTCTTTACCACACATTTGAGATCTTCCCGATGATCGGAGAACCTTAAAAAATTGTCTTGAATTTCCCAGTCTAAGTCAATAAGTTTGTTCTTGAGTTCACTGATTAAGCCTTTGTTACATTGAATTAGTAGCTTAAGAAATAAATGGCAACTAAAGGTAGGAGCAGACAAGCCCTCTTGGTCTTAATGAAGTGATTAACATCAAGTGCTTTTTAAAAGACAGAAGAATATATGTTTCTAAATAAAGTGAGTTATAGGATATTCTAAGTGTTTTATATAAGGTGTTTTGTATAAAGTGTTTTATAGGAGGTGTATTTTACTTTAACTTAATAGGTATTTCTACTGATTTTTATTGGTTATTTAGAGTATAAATAGAGGTGTATCAAGTTACTAATTATTCTGATGAAGTGTTACTAATTATTCTGATGAAGTCCTGCTTGGATGAAAGTGGAGAATAAAGTTTTTTATGCCATTTCTGCTTGGGAAATTAGTTATTTCCACCTTCCCATCCTTGGCAGAAGGTGGGGGATTGGTATTAACCAGATATTTAGCAGTACAAGGTTCATTAGAGCAATAGCTGCTGTGTTTGATTTGGAATGAGAGTAGAAAAATGTATAAGACTGAGGAACTTTATTCAAGCTATCTGCTTTCTTGTGGGGCAGAATACTAGGCTGGCTGTCAGGCAACTTACAGGATGTGACAAAAACTTCCTCTAATGCTGAAAAGACAAGAGGAATCAGAGTAAGTTTAGAAAAATCAATGCAATAAATCATAAGTCCTTATGGACTTTGGAATGTCATTTTCTCCCCACTGAAACAACTAACATATTTTGGAATAGTTTCAGAAAAAGAGAATCCTTCAAAGGGACTGGCAGACATCTCACCCTCTTCAGAATCCCAGTCAGAAACCAAAATAAAATCGATCCCTTCACAATCATTTAGTGATTCATATTCATGAAACTCTTCAGAAAATGATAAATCGCTTTTTCTCTTACCAGAAACAGCTGAACTGGCCAAGACCCTTAACCAAACTCTGAACTAATTACAATAAATGTCTCCTGTCCAAAGTGACTAAGACAGATGAAGATATATATCTAAGTTTTTGTATCTTTTTGATAGGAAATTCTGAAGAAGCAGACTCATTTCTCCCAGGAAAAAAAAAACTCTTTAGGGATAGGCATAGTAATCTGGCTAGGCAAAGAGTTATTGTCTGCGCTTTCTCCCATGACTGACAAAATTGTCACTACCTTGCTGGTCAAGGGCACTGCAATGGTCACAGAGGATGTGTCTAACCTTTGTTTCATGGTGGCTGTAGGGACTCTACATCGAGGAAATGTAGAGAAAAGATGAACTGTCTGAGGAACCAAAATTGACCACAGCAGAGTCACTATCTGAAGCAGTTTAGCAGCCTGCTGTGGTGGCAAGGCTGTTTATTAATTTTCTTCATTTTGTAGTTGGAAGAAAGAAGAAGTGAGGAGCTGGTAGGTTGTTCCATGGTTAAGTTGAAAAAGCTGACTAATTCCTGGGACAGCCTGGAAGCAGTAGTCAGTAAAACAGGTAAGTAAGAAAAAGGTTATTTTTTTCCATCAGAAATACAGTAACAAGCACTTTAAACACATATACCAGCCCACTAGAAGTAAAAAGTAGTTTTAAATTAGTTTAAACCACTTTTTTTTCACAAAAGTAAAAAGTAACACTCCTGTTTATAAGTTACTAAAAGTTATACGACAGTCAATAAAAACACCTTTTCCTAATTTAAAAATGTATTTTCCCAGAATAAGTTTAACATTTTTCTGTCATAAAAAATAAATGTGGACATTTTTTCCTCACCTATATGCCTTCCTTAGTACTATCTGAAATAGTAGGAGGACATACTACTTAATAGTGGGAAGGGTATGCTCTGAGCAGCTCCTAGACAAGGGTTTGAATACCCTGGTGAAAGGTCACATAAGTCCTTAGCTTAGCCTCCCCTGGAGCACTGCAATGTACCACATCTGTATGATGGGTGAATACTGATGAAAAATGAGTGGCAAAAGTTACAGTGTCAGATATGGTCAGTGCAGCCTATCCTGCATTGCAAACATTTTTTATTAGATACAGCTAGTTCAGTCTGGCTAATCTGCAGGCATGCAACCACGATTTTTGCACTGTGTTTGATTACAAGGAAGGAATGTTAATAAATTAATTATGATTCAACATATACCCGCAAAGAAGGATGGGGAGCAAATGTAGGCTTTGGATACCAGGCATAAATATGAGTTGTGTGGCTAACCATCTAAAGTGTGATAACAAATTATTCATGGAGATCAGCTATCTATTTATGTACTTATGTACGTACTTGGATTTGTTAGCCAGGATGGAGCCCTGATCCACTGAGGACAAGTTTTAAACTTGGTACAATACATTTACATGGGTGAGACTTATAATGCTTTGTTTCAGAGACTGATGAGAGGTTAAAAGTTTACAGTGACCATAAAATGTAACATTATGTGTGTAATGTGGACATATACAAAAAGGATAAATTCACTTTTTTTCTGAAATACTGTCATCTTGGATTTGGCATTGTGATGCCCCATCACTGGACCAGTAGTCAAGGAGCCTCAATCCTCACCACTTGCAAAAGTGGGGGACGTACACTGGGAGGATGACAAGTTACAAATACATTATTTCCAGATGTAGCTCTCTGCATCAAGTGCAATTTCCCTTAAGAGTACATAGAGAACACAGTCATTCCAGGGCTATTTTATCCCTCTTTCTCAAAATCCCCAGTAAGACTCCTCATTGGCACAGCTATAGAGTTGAGATCTCAGCTGAGTGGCCAAGCCAAGACTTCCAGCACTCTTCCTGTCCAACCAGTGCTTTCTGTCCCTGCCCAAGTAGCTGACAGACACTCTCTCTGATTTACACACACCCATTTTGTCCAGAGTATAAGGTAGTTATCAAAGTCACTAGCCAAGTCCTTATCAGAAACTTTAAGACCCTTAACAAAAGGTGTCCAGTCTTACTGTGTAATGTTAGTATTAATACAAATGGTAGCCTGACCAAAAGCAAGGCTATTAGGAGAGGCCTACACAGTGTCACCAAATAAATATGCAAGTACTCTCAGAACATAAATATCTCTACACAGATCAGCCACAAAGAATGGTTTAAATCTATTTAATAATAAATAATAAAAAAAACAAGACAATACTGAATATATATTCACAGTGACACCAGAGTTCAAAATCACAGGAAATATTTAAAACAACATTGCAGGACAGTCTCAAATAAATAAAGAAAAATAACTAAACTAAGTTCTGCTATATTCCTGACTGTATCTAAGAGAATTACTGTACCCTAGAAACTTACTTATAGGAACAAGGCAGATGTGGTGAACAGATCTTCTAGTTGTTGTTGTCAGGTCAAAGACAGAATACAGAATGCTGTCTCTCTCTCTCTCTCAGAGACTTCTTAAATTAATATCTCAAATATTACTACTGGGCTAGCTTGCAGGATATCATCATTTTGTGTCATCTGACTTCTAGCCCCCAGGCCCAAAACAAACATTGATGGCAGCTGGTAGCATTTAGCGTCTACCTATAAAAATATATAGACAAGTGCTTTACTTCAGATCTTTGGCAGATGCTGGAAGTCATAAAACAATAAAATACTTCCAGGACAATACAGAAAGTTCCCTAGTTTTAAATATTATGTCTCCTTTGCTGCATTAAAACTGAAAGATATATTTTTTTATCACATAGCCATAAAGTATTTTAATTTCAGCTATTTTTCTGAAGTTTTGCTGGACGGAAGTGTTCTAGTTTCCACTATTAAAATATATACATTTAAACAGCTACAATAGTGCATGTACATTTCTGTTCTGTTCCAGTAGGGAGCACTGTGGATACAATTCAAGCATTTTGCAAAACCTTTTTCAACACGCTTCTGTTCAAACCTAGTTTGATATTTATTTATTTATTTATTACATTTGTTTACCGGGAAATTCCGACTGGACACAGGTTCTTTTTCAGCAGAGGCCCGGGGAGAAAAGCTCCAGCAAGTACAAAATTAGAGAGATGTACAATAGAGGAATTTTACAATATAATGTTACACTAGTAGATCTATCAGTAGTCAACATGTAGTTCAGATTACACAGTACTAAGTAAGTACTAGTAAGAACAAAAAGTAGACAATAAATGATACTTAAGGGGTTAGGCTGATAATAGAATAAGAGTGTTTAGGAGGTGTGTTAGTCAGGGTTTGGGCAAAGGCAGAGCCAGTGCATTTTTAGGTACAGATGTGAAAGATTCTTGTGTGATATTTTGGAGTTCTGGTAAAGTGGGGGCAGAGCAGATGAGAGTGGAGTCATCTGCATATTGTATGAGAATGCTTGTTTGGTGGATGTGTGAAGGTTGTTGATGAATAGGGAGAATAGTAGTGGGCCAAGGATAGAGCCTTGGGGAACCCAGAGAGACAGGAAGATGAGGTGAGAGCTGATCATGCCAAATCACAGATTGCTGTCGGCCTGAGAGATAGCTGTGGAACCAGTTGGTGACAGACTGGGAAAAGGAGAAATTAGTGAGGACAGAGAAAAGGATTTTGTGAGATACCATATCAAATGCTTTTGATAGGTCCAGAAATATAGTAGAAGAGTATAGGCCATTGTTTTTATGGTGCAGAATCATGTCAGTTAAGGAAAGTAGGGTGGTGGTGGTGCTGTGAAATGGCCTGATGCCATGCTGGGTTTTGGAGAGGAGATTGTTAGTTAATAGATAGTTTAGTACCTGAGAGTTTATGCATTTCTCAAGAATCTTGGAGAGTGGGGGAAAGGATGGCGATTGGGAGGTAGCTGGAGAGGTCAGTGGGGGAGCCCCCTTTGCATAGGGGAATGATGTGAGAGATCTTCCACAGAGTGGTCATGTAGCTTTCTGATATGGAGCAGTTTATTAATATGGAAATTGGATATGCTAGGGTGTCCACAGCTATTTTTAGGTAATCTGCAGGTAGGTTAGCGTAAGCGAGTTTAGTGAGCTTTAGTTTTGACAGAAGTTTTTTTTATGTGGGAGGTGGGTATTGTGGAGAGGGTGAAGGAGGAGGGTGGGGGGCTGGAGTTGTGTGTGGGGTTGGGGGGTGAGGAGGGTTGTTGTTTGGCTAGAGATAGAATGGTTTCAGTGAAGTGTGTGTTGAAAGAGTCAGCTATACTGCTGGAGGAGGAGGGGATGGCAGATGGGGGAGTGCCAAGTTTACCTGGGTGGAGTATGGAGTTTATTGTGGACCAGAAGTGTTTGGAATTGTGATGGAAGGAGTTTAGGGTGGACTGATAGTAAAGGGCTTTATCTGCTTTTGTTAGCTTTTTTACCTTGTTACGCAATTCAAGGAAGGATTGTCTAACAGAGGGTGTTTTGGTTTGTTGCCATTGTTCCCATGCTTTGTCCCTGATTTTTATATGTTGGCAGGTGTTTTTTTGTAACCAGGGGAAGCTTTTGGTCTTGACTCGGCGTATCTTAGGGTGGCGTAAGTGTTTAGGATGTTGAGGAAGGTGGAATTGATGAAGTATAGGGGTTTATCAAGGTTGAGGTGTTTTAGCAGTGCCCAGTTACAGTTTTTGAGGGATGAGATAAAGGAGTGGAGATTGATATTTGTAGTATTGCGGATTTATCGATGGATGATATGATTGGGACTTTTTGCATGGTGTTTTAGGAAGAAAATGGGGGTATGGTCACTGAGGCTGTCAGGTAGGCAGCCTGTTGTGTAGGAATAGGGATCTTTGTTGACTAGAATCCAATCAATGATAGTGTGGTTGTTAGGATTTTTATTTATATGGGTGGGTGACTGGATTAGTTGGGGAAAAACATGTAGATTTATGTGAGTGGTTGGGTGGGTATTATTACAGGATTGCCAGTTAGTGTTAAAGTCACCGAGGATGATGGTTTCTCGAGGAAGGGAAAGATTGGCCCAATTTAGGAGGTTTTCTAGTACTGGGATATTTTGGCCTGGGGGGGAGGTAGCAGCCAATAATGTTTATGGTTTTGTTTGGGTTATATACATGGTATATACATGACATACAAGTCTAATACATTTATAACACAAGCATTTTATATGAATCATGTTGATATTCACCAATGACATATAATTATTTACAAACTTCCAGATAGCTGTGCTGGCAGTGTCTCCATTTGTCACACTTCTATATGAACCATGTTGATATTCACACATGACATATAATTATTTACAAAATTCCAGCTAGCTGGCTGGCAGTATTTCCTTTTTTTTCACAGGTAGATTTAGGAAGCAGAAATGTGGAGATATAGCCCTCCACTGAGAAGTGCAAAGGGGGAATCCCTGCTATGAAATACTTTTAAGACTGAAACACATGTTTTGACTGCTACAATTTCACAATAAATTCAATATTTAATGATCACCCTTTTGACTGTTTGTGAATCATGAACTGAACATCTTTCATAAAGCAGTAAGGTATATGATTCAAGTGCTTATGTTTGACACCAGCTCCTTTTTGTTGTTCCCAGTAACTTTCCCAAACATTGCCCTTCTTGCAGCTCTCTGTCATTGAGTATATTTCCTTTGCCCCCCCCCTATATTTTTTTTCTTTATTCCATCCTCTTACATACAAGACATCTATCATACTCATCTTCTGTTTTGAGTTTACATTGATGACTACATTAAGCATGTATTACCCTAATTTTGTTTTGTTTTCAGTGCTGCAATCATATGCATTCATGGTTCAGCCCTTGTTCTTTGTGCTCAGGTGGCTTTCCTGTTTATGCTATGCTGTACTTTGTTGTGCTATGTAGTGTACCAGTTTGTACCTAAAAAAACACCCCATCTCATATGTTGCATGCCTTCCCAGATAAATATATCTTTAGCAAATAATGAACATATTTCCTATTGTTTTGTGGCTGAAATCAGACCTTAGCAAATAAGGAAAATAGTTCCCTATGTTTCATGGTTGAAGACCTGTTTCTTTAATTTTGTAGTTTTGAGACAATGAAGTGTATTATGTTTCTTTCCTAATATGTGATAGTGGAGAATTTCATGTTGGGAATATATTAACATATTTTGTTCAATGGCTTTCTTATAGTTCTGACTTTTGATGGAACACAGAAGATGGACATCAGCGATTATACCTGCTGTATCTGCATGGAAATATTTTATGAACCAGTGACATTACCATGCCAACACACATTTTGTTATTATTGTTTCCAGCAAACTTTAGAGAAGGCCACACTGTGTTGTCCACTTTGTAGACGTCGGTTTTCATCCTGGGCTCGATTCCATGCCAGACAGAATACCCTAATTAATGTAGAGCTGTGGAAGAAGATACAGCGAGAGTATCCAGAGGAGTGCCAGCTCAGAGCTATCAGTATCGACATGGAAACTGGAATTTGTAAGTATTGCCGTATTTTGGATTTCATACTGCATACTTTAGAGTGCTGTTTTAAAATAGTTACATATTTATTTATTTATTGTTTGCTGTAAGTATAATACAAGGTGAAATTATGCAAAGTGCTGACTGTCTTTTGTTGATCATTTTGGCTTATAGCCCCCTGGTGTTTCAAGCTTAGTACTGCAGTAGTTTGACATGTCATGTATAAGGAAAAAAAAATGAAACCGATCTTTTTAACTCTTGTAGCATTCACATAAAATTTGGTTATTTTGTAATCGGTCTTGCATGTTTGTTGTTGTGAATTAGAGCAATATTTAAAAACTATCCCTGATTTGATCCATTGTTGTCCCATTATTTTTGGATTTGTCCATTATTCTCAATCAAAGACGTTGAGAGGTATGCTAACATTTTTTCAACAGTGCTAAGTGTTTTTACCAACGTTCAAAGCTGGTAAAACACTTCCCTCTCATATGGTTTCTCTTTCTTTTCTTTCTTTTTTATTTTCTGTAATTAGTATTCTGGACAAATCCAGAATGTATGTGATTCATACATCTGTAGTTTTTTTCCCCTAAAAGTGAACAATCACTCCATTGGGAGACAATGATTTATTACTTTTACGTCTTGTTTTATTACACTCTATGCTAAATACCTTACTATCATACTTGTTGATATTTTTCCCTTGAACATAGCTGTGTTTATTTATTGAGGTATTGCCTGACAGAGTAACTGTCTGTGCTGCATTTTGGTTACTTTGTAATAATATCTGTTGCAGACTACAGAAAACATGCCAACCCACTACAGAACCATTTCTCCCCTCTAACGTATCATCAAAAGGTGGGGCCGGATGGCATGGAATCAGAAAGTAACTGAACAGTTACTCAGAATAAACAGAAACACCAATTTATTAAATGTAATAAATATAGGTCCACTGAAGTAACTAAGGTAAAACTACAAATTTTAGAACAAGAAAGCCCGCTTTACAGGATGAGGGCATAATTATAACAAAAAGAAATGGTGAAAAAAGCACTTGATCTTTTAAGCACTTCAGTCATTTGTTTTGTCTGGGAATTATTGCACAATTCTAACTGCAACCTGTTTAACAAAGTCAGACGTATAATACAAGCAATCTTTGAAGCTTTTAAAAAAATGATATGCAAAGAAGGAAAGAAATAATGTAAGGGACTTAAGTTAGTCAATGATTAAGAACTAAAAATTAGTAATAATAATAATAATAATAATAATAATAATAACAAAATACAATAAAATAAAATACACAGCAAGGTTCATCAAAGATGGCAGGAAGGCCTAAATAGGGTGAAGAAAAAACTTTAAAGGCAAGTAGTAAAACAGAAACATTATTTAAAAAGTTCTTTCCCAATCTACTTGGGAGAGAGAAAAATCCCAACTCTTCTTCACTGCTGAGGACCTTTTATGAACTTTTGACTACAAGTGAAACAGTAATAACTTTAAAAGTGGTGTCCACTACAGAGTAACTACATATGTCATCAGATAAGTAAGAATGACTGGGAAGGGAGTTGTGACTGTTTGTACATAAAACTCCTAATGGAATATAAACCTGTTATTGATCACTCTTTGCTTTGCTATCTTCATGAACCGTACCAGGTACTGAGCAGAACTAGGTCTCAACCATTGATTTTCACTGAATTGGAAAGGTTTTTTAGGGCAGTTCAAGTAACTATGTACTCCTAAGCACTGCATTTATCTCAGTCCTGCATACCAAATAGCATTTGATGTAGGTTCTGTTGTATTACCTTTGACTATTACCCAGACATTCATTTGCACCTGCTATTCTACCACTAAAAGGAAGATAACATCATCTTATTTCAAGGTACCACTTGCAGTAGTACTGTGTAATGCAACTCATTTATTTTTTAATCTTCACATTTTAAGCAGCAACATAAGTACATGTACATTAACAGAAAAAAAATATAACATTTTACATTCTTTTCATACTTTATGAATATTTATTTTCTTTCACACCAGCACAACATAAATTGCTCAGATCTTCCTTTCCCTTACACCTCCTTCGCCTGGATATTATTCTGCTTGTATTGTCCCCACAAATTCTGTTTATTTTTATGTAATTTGCTCCTTCCTTTTTAAACATGTCACCTCCGGTTCTTTTATCTCCTTTACAATTTTCAAGACTTGAAATATAGTTGGTTTAGGTTTTGATTTCCATTTTCTAGCACTTGGAAATCAACAAAACAACCATGCCAGGGCCTGTTAAGAGCTCGCTAGGTAAAAAAGAAAAGTATATGTGATGTCACACTTAACCCGTGATTGATTGGCTTTTGTTCTTTAAATATTTACTTAGCTATGAGTATAATGTGATCTGAAGAAGGCAGTAGCCGAAAGCACTCAGCACTTGTTTTAACGATCATTGTTTTAACATTTGTTGTGTTGACCACAGCAATAACTGATTAAAATTAAAGATTTTGTTTTTAAACTTACCATCTAGCTTCATAGTGGCTTAGCTACATTCCCCAGTTGGCTATTTTTCTAGTAATTGCTTTTATTTTGGCAGTCAATAGCATTAAGCACAGTAAAACCAAATTATATCTGGACAATTTGGATTCTATAGCCAAGCTCAAAAGAATCATTTCCTTAGTTACAACCATTTGCTCTCCCATCATTTCTTACAAAGTACTACATAGAATTTTTTAAAGTCGTTTAAAGTCTGCTACTTCATTAAATTCCACAAAACATATTCCCAATTACCTTTTTCTTTTCCATCACACCTCCAGCATTTGCCATCTACATGAGGAACAATTATCTGAAAACTTCTTGGGGTATAGGAATACCTATGCAAACCCTTCCAAGCAAAAATGCTAAACCTTCTGGACTTTGCATATAGATGCTGTCTGATTGTAAACTGCCTTTCCATTCTCTCTTCACAATCTTTTCTTACATCCTTTGATTGATTCTTACATTTATCATTCCATTTTATATGCCCTACTAATTATTCCTTTTCAAGAGCAGCTTCTGATCTAGACTCAACTAAAAGTCCCAGCAGAGCTGGTGTTTCGCTTGGCACTCCTCTATCCATTTCCTTTTACCTGTCTCTCTCTAGTTATTTGCTCCCTGTACCTTGGTTCCTTTGCTAATCTTTCCAGTAAATTCCAGACTTTTCTTGTCTATTTTCTATACCCTTACTTGCAGTCATCTCTATTGGTAAAATCTTTTTTCTCTTCTCTTTTTTCCATTCTGGGATTGGGGGTTCCCATAATGGTTAACATGTTTCCCTTACAAACAAGAAGTAAATGGTTTGATTCTCTCTAAATGAAAATTGGCTAGGCTGAAAATGGTCCAAAAGGACCACTAGCCTAGTACTTAACTGTGAAACTTAGTTCTTAAAATGCATTCTGTTTTTTATGAATGTATGTATTTTTTATTAATGTAACGTTGATTATTTAGTCTGTGGTATTTTGATATACACCTTTACTCTTTTTCCCATTGGAATAGAGTTTGGTAGAGCATTTATTTATTTATTATTTATGTATTTATTGACATTTGTTAACCAGGAAACTCATCCTGCAGTATATTTGCTTTTGTATATATCAGGAGTGAGACACACATACACACACACACACACACATGCACAGACACACACACACACACACACACACACACACACACACACACACACACACACACACACACACACACACACACACACACATACTTTTTTCCAAAGGTTACTCTGTTATATAAGTAGAGTAATTGCAGTGAATAAAGTAATTTGTGTTACTGCATTTAATGTTGTAGTTTTATATAGTTTTGTGAGCTCATTCAGTATGTAGGTTTTTGTTAACCTACTCACAAGTTACATTTATAATTATTTGTTCTTTTGTCTTTTTTTGTTACCTGTAGCATCAACTTCTGGCCAACCACCTTTGCTGAGTAAACCTTTTGATTTACAAAAAGAACATGAAAACATTATATCTCAGGTAAATGCAACATGCAAGAGTGAAATCCTATCTTGCACTGTCTGTCAAAATAAAAAAATATTACAATCTAATACACCTGTGTCAGTACTGCATAACAGATTTAAATTAAATTACTGCTTAGTCATTTGCTTGATTCTATTTCAGTTTGTAACCGGTACCTTCTGTACAATATCTTGAATATATATTGACACCTTATTATTTTGTGTTTTTTTAGTCTGCATTGGTGAATTGAATAGCAGTTCTGCATAACCTACAAAATTATCCCTTATTGGTGCAGTTGTACTGTTTCACTAGTTTTACATTGACTAAATAACCAGCAAAGTAGAAGTAAAGAGTATTACATCTTAACCATTTGTGACTTCTGAACTAGATCTAGTCATTGGGAGCTCATACTGTTACATAATCAGCCACAAGCTTCTCCTACAAAAGATCTCTCTACCCATCTCACCTCTAACCAATCTATCTACTGATAAAACAGTGACCTTCACAGACCTTAACCCAAACTGATAAATGAACTAAACATCCTTTCAGCACCTCTGTTTACCCCAGTATCTCAAGGCTCTGTACTTGAGTCCCTTTTGTTTATCATTTTCATGAATCACGTCTCAACACTGTGATAATGTCAGTCTCATCTGATATACTACTGATTTCAGGATTTACTTTCTCCTAAAACCTTACTATCATTAGCTTCAAAGTACAACACTGGCTGCAGAACTGCATTCTGAATTCTCAAGCCTAATAAAATTAAGCTCACAGTGTTCAAAAATGTCTTCTTTTTCCATCAAATGTGACCCTAACAAAATTAGAGATAACTTCAGCAATCTCCTTGGGCCCACAACCTTCACCGTTACTCAACCTGTCAGTCAGATTGCATATACACACACTAAGTCTGGCAGTCAAATTACGCAAGCACACACACACACACACACACACACACACACACACACACACACACACACATATACACACACACACACACACGCACACACTCTTGCGCGCGCGCGTGGGCACACACACACACATACATTTAGTTTGGCAGTCATTCAGTTAAGCTCAATGCTTATGTCATTGTGCACATTCACACCAAATACCTTGGCTTCTGTACTGAGCTATAAACTTCCTCAGTAACCATACTGAAATAATAATTTTCCAATATTTTTACTCAGCTCTCTACTTGATTCACTAAGTATAAGACTTATAGCAAAATTGATTGGCTTGCAACTGCTCTGCACTCTCATTCTAATCACAGCACATTTCTGACTATCCTCAGCTCATCCGATGAAAAAACATACCCCTCACTATCTCTCACCTGTGTTTTCCCTTTGCCCTTATACAAAACCTAAAAAAGTCCAACATTACATTCCCAGTTAAACTGGTAAATCCCACCAAAAATGTAGGCTTTATATAGGCATTCTTGCTGCTCACAGAAGATCCATGGAATTTTCCTCTGTATTTATAGTATTCAAATTATGAAATAGAATGGTTTAAGCCATGAGAATGTTTGTCTAACACCACACTTTTAAACAATCCATAAAATCTTTCTCTAAACAACCTCTTTGCCCTTGTAAATTCATTTAACTTCTTGAAACACCTTCAAGAATTGCATCTACAGTTAAATGGTGCTTATTATTGGGCCACACTGTCCTTACTGTAGCAGCTACAGTTCATGCATACATCTCTTAATCTCCTTTCCTATAACATATATCTTGCCACTTCTCACTTTATTCTTCTGTTTTCTAAATGTTGACAGCTACACTCATCTTTTTTTTCTCTATAGTTTTTTACTCCGTGCTTCTCAGCTACCTAACAAAAATGTGTTTTCCCCCAAGCAAAGCTGAGACCTGAGGGCCTACTGCCAAAATCATATGACTATCCATGTGATGCTTTATTATTATTAGGTGGTATCATGGGTTCATAGGTAAATAATAAGCTGGTTGCCCCTGCAAGCCATTATTAAGCCTAACCAATTTCCCTTTTCCTGCTTGAACTACCCTGTCCTTTTTGGTGTTAGCTTGGCCTTAGCCATCCCATGGTAGATAATTATATGTTACCTTTAGTAAGGATAACTGGGATCATGCCCTAGATAGTTTGAGGGGGACCCATGCATAAGATAAAGCATTTGGGAGCTGCCTCTGTCCTTTAGTTGTGAAAGTGGCAGTCCTGGAGTAACTTTTCTATTTCCCATCCATAGATTCAAATTGTGCTTGGATATGACAGGGATGAGCTTTGTTTTACATGGATGGCGAGTCTGTTCCAGAGCAGTGGCATCCTCTTAGAGATGAAATTGCCTACCCAAACTGTTCTGTCGATGTTGCAGAAAAGGTTTATATCCCTGGAATGACTATTTGCAATGCCATTTGCTTTTCTGATGTGCAGTTGGTCCATCAATATTGGGACAGAGAGTAGCTTGTATGCCAGACATGGGTAACCTCTTGGCAGTCTGAAGTATGAGTATAGTGACAGGGCCTTGAGTCTGTCCATGTTGGAGGCATGTTTTTTAGGCCTTGTATACTTTTAGTAAAGTATCTCTGTAGATGTTCCAGTTGTTGCATATGTGTGGACAGATACATGGAAAAGGGAGCATTATATTCAATGATTGGCCTAATGAGGGCTGAATAAAGGGGGACAATGACATCTCTAGAGCTAGACACAATTATTTTGTTTATAGGCTGCACAATATAGAAAGACTGTCTTAAAACAGTGGACACGTTGGTCAAAAGTTAGGTTACTGTCCACATAGGTTCCCAAACTCAAACAACTGACCAGCTATTGTGGTAGTTCCTTGGGGTAGATAACTTCCCAAAGGATAATGTGTTTTTTGGTGTTTAATATCACTCCATGATTCAGGCACCTGTTATTTGTTTGGGGAAACCTTTCTGCAAGATGGCTATGTCATTTAGGGATTCAATAACTGCTCCAAGCTTGCAGTCATCTGCGAACATAGCCAGCCAGAGCCCTTTATTACTAGCTTTGATTTCAGAGAAGTAGATGCCAAATGAAAGGAGTCCCAGCACTGAACCTTTGCGGACTCCACTGGTGACCGGTCTCTTTCTGGAGGTAACTTCCCCTAATTTGATCTAATGCATCCTATCTGTGAGCCAGATGTCAATTCAGTGGGTGATGTAGGGGTTTATTCTCAGTTTATTTAGCTTTTCTATAAGGCCCAAGTGGGGGATTGTGTCAAAAGACTTAGCTATGTCAAGGTATGACATGTGTACTATTTTACCTTTATCCATTGCTTTGGTTACCTTTTCAAAAAAGTCCACCAGAATGAGTAAGCATGAACTGCCCTTGAAAAATACAAACTGAGATGGGTCCAATGTTTGTATGTTCTTTTTGTCCTTACTGATTTCATGATAAGCCTTTCTGTGGCTTTGCATAAGAGGCTGATCTGACCTATGGGTTTGTAATTGCCTGGGACTGTTGAAGGTCCTCCCTTATGCAGGAGAATGACTGTCATTGTTCTCCATTCACTTGGGACAAAACCTGTATGGACACTGAAGTTGAATGGTGTTGTGAGGGGTGTGGCTAAATTGTGCTACATGCTATTTAAGATGCATCCAGAGATATTGTCAGGATCCATTAATGCAATTTATTTTAGCTTTTGACAATGCTTTCAGAACTTGGGCTTGTGTGATTGCTGGGGGTGAGTTGGTTTGGGGTGCATCTTGTGGGATATTTGGAGGGGGGAGAGGGGAAAAGTTTGAGCTGAATTTATCTGCTGATTGGTTAGTTATAGCTACAGTCTCAGTGTAAGTAACATCATTCACAATCAGCTCAACACATTACTGTGCAATTATTTTGAAATTATGAACATAACTAAAATGCATTTTCTTTTACTTTGGTTGCTATTTTAGCCTCAAACTTGGCTTTGGTGGATTTTATTAAGCTCCTTAGTTATTTGTTTATTTCACTGATGAAGACTCTATCATTCTCAGAATCACTCTTCTTATTTTTGGTCAAAATTTTCTTCCTTTTATTGTAAACATTTTTGCCATTATGGTTCCACAAAGACATTTTGTTTCTGGGGTTTTCCCTAGTCTACTATCAGGAAATCAAACTGATTCGTCCCGTAGTCCGAACACTGTACAACCTCCGTATTCTGTTTCAAAAGGAAACAGACGATCGGTAACGGTTGAATGATTTTGCTTTTTTTTCTACAGAAAGCATAGCAAATCAACCAAAAGCAGGCGGCGGGAGTGAAAAAAGAGGCGTTCCGTTGATCGGTTGATTTACTATGCTTTCTTACAGAAAAGCATAGCAAATATGTTGGCAGGAGGGGGTGGGGGGGGTTGGGGTGGTGGGGCGGCGGTGGGGCTCGCTTTAGCCGTGAACGAAGGTGGCAACCCTAGTTTTCCCTATGCTTAATTCTAGAGGATACAGCTGCATCTGTGCAACTGTTTTCATGCTGGTATAGTCTGGTGGTGTACATTTCTCTGTATTCAGCAGAGTTAAATGGATTTGGTGTAGATTTGAAACTTGCCAATATATCACCTAGGAGTATGTGAATACAAATGTCATAGAGAAATTTCTAAAGGTATGTTGGGTGAAAAAGATCACTTGTTTCAGTTTTATTTATTTTAACTATCACTCTTTCCTTGCTCAGTCTGGTAAGAGGTACAACTGCATGTCCTACAATGGTGTCACCTGTAACTAAAATGTTTGGGTTGGGTAACAGCCTGCCTTATGAACTCAACATCTGTGACTTTGGGACTCCATGTACTATGTGAAGAGGTAGGTTTAACTTACTGAGTGTGCTTTGTGCCTTTGTTGCATTTTGGAGGTCTATCAGGTTTAGGCAAGTTAATCTTTAGAACCTCAGCATATGCTGGATTACATGTATTGTGGTGGCCTTGGTGAGGTGCAATGTTCCACATTCAGTTTTGTCTTTATCCTGTTTTGTATGTGGTTCCCCTTTATCTCAGTATGTTCAGAAGGGCAGTCTTCTACACCAGTGATCACAGACCTGCTTACCTTTTTTTCTAATATACTTTATACATACTAGTTATACTAGTTATTGGAATCTGGCTTAGGCCTGGGCTGTCTGTCCTTATCCTTGCGTTTTTTGTGCACGCCGGTAGTCAGTTGCTCCGACAGCATGGTGTAGTTAAATTTCCTACCGAAGTAGTGTCATGCGAAATCAAAGCGTCTTTTAATAGTACACTTATTAAACCTAGCACAAAACCGACAAGTAGTGACGTCGTGGTCTGGGCCTAGGCAAGGTATGCAATAAGAATGAAAATCCTTATGAGGTATTTGCTTCCCACAAGAAATACAATTGTTAACTTTTTCTGACATCGGTCTGAGGCAAGAAAAGTTTCCCCAATGGGGTACTTAGCTTTATAGAAGACTTCAGTCTGAAATTCGAATTCGAAAATCTCAGGAGTCGGCCGACCGGCACTTGCGAACTGCTTCTGCTTAGGGCACCGCGCGGCAAGAAAGACTGGAGAAAATGGCGTCGGTTGCATTATATATACCCCTGGCGCACTAACGTCAGGGAAGAGGCGTCAGCAACCGACGCTGGACCAAGACTTTGGAATTCTGGCCGACTGCAGGACTGCCTGACGACAGGATAACCCAAGTGTCATGACTGCAGCAGGGTAACACGATTAACATCTACATTTATGGTAGGTACAAAACTGTACTTTATGCTGGGAGAGTCTTTCTTCTTTCTTTGCAGCAGCATCCAGTATGCATGGACAGTCTGCCCTATATTATCTCACTGTTTTTTATAAAACCCAAGTTATTTTAAGCAATATGTAGCATTTACTGAGTGCATTTCATCAAATGTATTCATTTTTTACACCCTTCTCATAAAGGAAAGTTTATTGCAGCAGACACCATAGCCTAACAGCAGTTTGTGTTATAGACAATCCATTCTCTTGATTTTTTGCTGTTCAAATTAATCTTTATTGTATGTAAATAACAATGCCCCATGGATGGTTAAATATGGGTTTCTTTTATGAAATTGACATTAATGTTTTATTAACACGTTGTGTGTAGTATGCATTAGTTTTCTTTGTGTAATAAATGCATTTTGCCAAGTTACAGCTACTGACATGGAGTGTAAGGTCATTACGGTTATATCAAGTGTCCAATTATTTTAGACTTGTCTTGGACAACTTTAGCTAATTTAATTGCTGTCATTAAATTAACTGTTTTTCACAAGACAGCATTATTTATTTATTTATTTATGCATTAAACAAGCAAGGTAGATAGACTGGTCTATTGACCCTTTCAGCAACAAACTGTCCAAGAGGCCTGAAAATGAAACTGCAAAATTATGCATTACTGAAATGTTTGATTATCTGGATGCCATTTAGAACTTCTGTAGCAGCTGCACCAGAATAGAGCCTTGTGGGATACTACCGGTTAAGTACAGTTGTATAAACAAACTTAACCATAACATTAGATGTTTAAATGATCATTGCTGAAGTAAGCTTAGCTATATGAAGTTCTATCCTGTCAAGGATACAACAGCCAGCCAGCTTCCAAAGCTTCAGGGCACCTTCTATGTGCCAAAACCGTCAGGCAGCTTGAGCTGAGCTGACTGAAAGACAAGTTTGGGTACCAAGCCCTTCAGAGATTTCCTGCCAATAGAGGGAGAGTAAGCTGAGCCATGAAAGGACAATTCTAGGAACAACAATAAATAAATGCACACATAGTGACATTAAAAAGCACTAAAAACAAGGGAGATGGAGGGAGGGAGTGGCTACTGAAGCAGTGGACATTTGAACATCTGCTGTTATGGCAAGTTTACTTACACAACTGTACTATATTCACCATAACAGGTTCATAGGTTCACAGGTATGTACTAGGCTATCAGCCCTAGGGCCTATATAAGCCTAGCCAAACGAGGTTCCCTGGCTTTTGCCACCCAAGTAAATTATTTTCCTGTACCCCTGTCGGGCAGCACCACAGCAGTGATCCCCAGGGTGAATTTCCTGTTTCCCATCCAATTGTCAAGATTTCCCTTAAAGAGGGCTAATGAGGAGCTCATGAATGGATAGCCTGTTCCAGGGCATGGGAAGTCTCTGGGACAGGAATCTATCCCTCCAGCATGTTCTGTTTATTGTGACAAGGTTTAGCTCCCTTCAGTATCTGGCTCGGAGAGATTGGGAATTTTTAAGTGTAGCATGTCCCTCAGATCTGGGTTAGACATGGCTTTTATGTTAGGCAGAGGTCGCCTCTGAGTAGGCAATATGTTACGGAGTAGAGCTGGAGTTTTTTGAGATGGTCTGCATATGGCATCTGTTTGAAGCTGGTAATCCTCCTAGTGAGGTATTTCTGTGACTTTTCTAGTTGTTGCAGATGTTTTGCGAGGTACATGCCAAATGGGACATTGTACTCTATAATGGGTCTGATGAGGGATGAGTAGAGAGGAACGATGACCTCTCTTTTTCTGGAGGAGAACCCTTTTGTGATGAGGTGTGCCATGTAGAAGGATTTCCTGACTACTGTGGTAATGTGATTATCAAAGGAGAGACTACTGTCCACCTGTGTCCCAAGGTTTCTTATCACACTTTTGGTGTTTGGTGGACTAACGCCTATGTGGTAGTTCATGGGTACATTGTTTTTCCCAAAGGGGATGACAATGCACTTCTTGGCATTGAGCTTTAGGCCATGACTTTGACACCAAGCATCAGTCTCAGTGAGGCATCTTTGTAGAATGTTTACATCCTTAGGCGAATCTATTATGGCTCCTAGATTGCAGTCATCTGTGAATTTCATTAGCCAGAGACCAGCTGTATTAGCCTGGACTTCAGAGAAGTAGATACCAAATAGGAGTGGACCCAGAACCGAACCCTGTGGTACTCCGCTTGTCACTGGTCTGAAGTAGGATTTGGAGTCAGCTGCTTTCACAGTGTGGGTTCTGCCAGTGAGCCAGTTGGCCACCCATCTTGTGACATATGGATTTATGCCTAGTCCAGTGAGTTTATCTATAATACCAGAGTGGGAGATGTTGTTGAAAACCTTGGCGAGGTCAAGATAGGCTGTGTGCACCACCTTACCCTTGTCTATGGCTCTGGTGACTGCTTCAAAGAAGTCAGTCAGGTTTAGGAGGCATGATCTACCTTTTATAAACTCAAATGAAGTGGGGTCCAGAGTTTGGAAGTTTCCTATGTCTTTGTTTGTAAGCTCCAGGATTATGCATTCCATGGCCTTGCAGACCAGGCTCATCAAGCTAATGGGGCAATAGTTCCCAGGGTCAGTGGTGGCACTCCATTTGTGGAGTAGGATAACTGTCACTGTGCACCATTCCTTAGGCACAAAGCCTGAAGTGAGGCTATGGTTGAAGATGATACTTAGGTGGGGTGCCAGTTTGTTCTGTAGTTCATGTAGAATGCAGCCTGGGATGTTGTCCGGTCCCATGGATGCTGTGTTCTTGGCTTTGGAGAATGTGATCTTTACCTGTGCATCCATGATTACAGGGGATTTGCAATCTTCTGGTATGGGGATGGGCCCTTTGGGAGGTGAGAGGGGGTAAAGGTTGCACTGAACCTGTCTGCCAAGATGTTGGCAATATCAGTTGGTTTGGTAAATGTAGTGCCATTGTGCTGTAGTTCTGAGCAGATCTGAGTGTTGCCATTGAGATTCATGATATAGCTGTAGAACGCTTTGTGGTTGTCTTTAGAATCCATGGCAATTTTATTTTCTTAACTAGCTTAGGAGGATTTTATGAGGGATCTCAGCTTCTTGCTGAGGCTGAGCAGGGAGTTCCTGCAATCATGGGATTTTACTCTATTTTTGTAACAGTTTCTTCCTACTGTTATAGAGTTTGTTTATGGCAGGGGACCACCAGATTGGCTTCCTTTTTTTGGAGGATAGCTACTTGGTTCTGTTGGGGATGGCACAGTCCATGAAGTCATGTATGTGCTTATACAGTGCTTTTGTATATGATTCAGCAGTCATGTCTCTATTTTTCATCTGTGTAGGTGATGTGAAGTTGTGCACTTCTGAATTAAGAAGCATGAAGTTAGCTTTGGAGAAGTTTTTTTACGGTGGTTTCCTTAATGGGGGGGTGGGGATGGGATATGGATGTCTAGGGTGATTAGCTTATAGTAGGATCTGACCAGCGAGGAGTTGATCTCTGGCATGGAGCATCTGTTACCCATATTGATAATGACCAGGTCCAGGATGTTTCTGCCTCTGGTAGGGGTATGGACAAGCTGATCCAGGGCATTGGAATTGATAAATTCCAGAAAACATTGGGCAGATGAGTTATTACATGAGTAGTTTTCCCAGTTTATGGTGGGATAGTTGAAATCTCCCTATATTTGGGTATTGGGCTGTACCTTAATATTATTCAGTATATCGAGAAACATGGAGTGGGTATCCTGGGGCATGACAGGGGATCTATAACAAGCTACAACCTGAATTGCAGTCTTGCCCAGTGTTAATTGTACTTGGATAATTTCAGATGCATTATGTTGAGCAACTAGCCTAGAGGTGTGGATATCCTTTATGAATATGGACATGACTCCTCCTTTAGTGTTTCAGTCCAAGATAGGTGGCCTAAAGGAGTGGTAAAAATTGTAGCCTGGTAATGCAGGGGTGCTATCTGGAGCCTTAAACCAGGTCTCTGTCACTGCACAGTTGTCAATATTTTCTATCGTAAGGAGTGCCTCGAGTGCGTGCATGTTGAGGTTTAGACTTCTAGCGTTGAGTAGCATTACCCTTAGATTTCATTTGTTTGTATCTACTATGGTGGTATATTTGATATTTGAGCCTTGCCTAAAAATGACACTATAGGGGCGGCAAGAGACTTAGCCAGTATCTGGAATCCCAGAGGTGACAGGTGCAGGCCATCTCTGGCAAAGCATCGTGGCCTGCCAATCATGTCATCCCAGGCGGTTAGATACTGGATCCCCTTGGAATGACACCAGAAGCTTAGCCAACTGTTGAAGTCAATCATTTTGTCCTTGTAATGTAGTATTATTCTGGGTGATGTCAGGATGCTACTCAGGACTAGTGTCCTACCTGCCTGGGCCACATGGTCAGAGAACTCCTCCATGTCTCTTTTCATGTAGTCCAGGGAGGTACATCTCAGGTCATTTACTCTGATATGGACAATGACAGAGTCTTATTTGTACTTGTTGTGGAGTGACCTGAGTGCATGTGTTATATGGCGGATCCTGGCATCTGACAGGCAGCTGACAGTAACATTCTCCTTGTTTAGCCTGGTGAGAGAGATGTCAGTGTGCTTGACTATAGAGCAACCAATGACTAATGTGTTGAGTACGTTGTTTTGCCTTATGGGCTGAGGTTGAGAGGCACTCTGATTTTGAGGGCTATGTGTCATTTGGGTACTGTTGGGGGGAGGTGGTTGCTTGCATTTCAGCTTTGGAGGTCTTTGTTCTTTAGGCAGATTTTTATTGAGAACCTCTGCAAATGTAGGTGTGTGTTTTGTGTTACTATGTGTGGGTTTGGGTGGTGCAGGTTTTGATGAACTATGTGTAGAGTGTGGTGTGGTGTTTACCTTCTCCTCTTGACTGTCTAGTCTAGTCTTGGCTGGAGAGAGCTTGGCTTCCAGTTTGGCTGTATAAGTGCATCTCTCACAAGTTGTAGTGTTGGGTGGTAGAAGGAGAGGGTTGTCAGTGTACATGAGGCAATTGCTACATTGCCCCAAGATGCCCAGATTCATCAGCTGGACAAGAGAAAACACAGGGAGCTGACCCTTAGACATGCCTGGTTAGTAAGTACTAAGAACTGATTTCCTCTTGATAAGTGAGGAAAGTTGAGTGCTGCAGTAATCTGTAGATTGTTTAGTGCTTGCAACAAGATTTGGACAGTGCTGAGCACAAAGAAGCAGTTTTGAGTACTAGAACAAGAAAACTGGCTAGTTCTAAGGTAAAATCTGAAGAGCAGCCTTTCTGGTACTGGGAATAGCTTAACCGTAGTTAAACCCCGCTGCACAATGCGCAAAACCATGCAAACATGGGTTTTTAAACAAAAAGATGAAAGGGATAGAAATAGCCCAAAATGGCCAATAAAACTACAGATTCTGAGCTGAAACCACTCCTCCAACGACAGATACGCTGTTCAAAGCTCGCCACTCTCACTGATAAACAGAGAAGCTTCCGTCTATCTTAGAAATGTCTGGACAACACAGAAACTTACAAACGGCCCAGAATTCAACAAAATCTGAAAACTGGACTCTACTGGTTCTAGAAAGGCAGGAAACGGATAGAGAGATAGGATTTTTTGTGGGGGGGTTGTTTTTTTTTTCAAAAGTTAAAGAAGATACAGAAATACAAACACTTTTAAAGCAGAAAAATTGCTATCACACTTGAGTGTGTAGCCCTTAACAGTTGAAAAACACTTAAAATGATCAATTAAAGTGCAAACAGTATAAGAATTCAAAAAGCAGTTCAAATAAGTAGCAAAGTTAATAAAAAATAGCCGGAATAATACGGCTAGCAAAAATAAGCAATAAAAAGCAAAACAGAGGTACTTAATCCACACAAAGTCTCCCTTTTTTCTCTCTGCTGCTGTAGGACTCTGCAGGACACCCAGGCAGACTCTTGCTGAGGTAATACAAGCACAAAAAATGAGCAAACACTGGGTTTTAAATAGAAAGATGAAAGGGATAGAAATAGCCCAAAATGGCCAATAAAACTACAGATTCTGAGCTGAAGCCACTCCTCCAGTGACAAATAGGCTGTTCAATGCTCACCACTCTCACTGATGAACAGCAAAGCTTCCCTCTATCTTAGAAAGGTCTGTGCAACACAGAAACTACAAAACAGCCCAGAATTCAGCAAAATCTGAAAACCAGACTCTACTGGTACTAGAAAGGTGGGAAATGAAGAGAGAGATAGGATTTTTTTGTTTTTTTTTCAAAAGTTAAAGCAGATATATGAATACAAACACTTTTAAAGCAGAACAATGGCTATCACACTTGAGTGTGTAGCCCTTAACAGTTAAACAGTTGAAAAGCACTTAAAAACTATCAATTAAAGTGCAAACAGTATAAGAATTCAAAAAAAAACAGTTCAAATAAGTAGCAAAGTTAATAAAAAAAGTCAAAATAATGCAGCTAGCAAAAATAAGCAATAAAAAGCAAAACAGAGGTACTTAATCCACTCAAAGTCTCCCTTTTCTCTCTCTCTCTGCTACTGTAGGACTCTGCAGAACACCCAAGCAATCTCTTGCTGAGGTAATACAAGTGCAAAAACCACACAAACAGTTTTTTTAAACAGAAAAATGAAAGGGATAGAAATAGCCCAAAATGGCCAATAAAACTATAGATTCTGAGCTGAAACCACTCCTCCAGCTCAAAGCTCACCATTCTCACTGATGAACAGAGAAGCTTCCTTATATCTTAGCAAGGTCTGGGCAACACAGAAACCACAAAACAGCCTAGAAATCAGCAAAATCTGAAAACCGGACTTCTATAACTGGACAGTTATAGAAAGGTGGGAAATGAGTAGAGAGATAGGATTTTTTTTGTCTTGGATATTACTTCTGAACCTTCAGAAATACCTGGATATTAGTGAAAAGGGTGGAAAAAGATACAGGAACATTTCTGTCCAAGAAAACAAATGTCATTTGCCTGGAGAAGGAATCAAGCTTATAGTGTTTTATAAAAGTATGTACAGAGGACCAAGGAACAGCTTCTTGAATACTTATAGAATTCTACCCTTGACGTTTCTTCTTAAATGTCTATTTACCTGTATTTTGTTGATACCGTTTATTCTGCTTTTTTTGCCAAAATTGGATGAGGAATTAGAAAATCCCTTAGAAAATTTAGGAATGGAAGGCTGGAAAATTTTAGAGATTCCCTAGATCAGATTATTATTTTCATCACAATTTTGATCACCTCTGCGGCAAAGGGGCCAAATACTAAATCTCTCTCCAAAGGGCAATTTAAAATCTCATTTCTAACATCATCTGGCAGGTTCTGAGAATACAGCTGAGCAAACCTCCTCAAAGCAGTACCAGAGGTCATAGCCCAGGAAGAAGAAGATTCAACAATGGATAGTGGCCTGTGTAATAGAGGAAACTAAATTATTTAAAACACGTTTCTTCACAAGGCGAAACTGCATATAAAACATTTCTCCTACTTTCACAGTTAATCAGAACAAACCTTTAGCATATGAGCTTGACAATTCAAAATCCTGAAAATCAAAGTTACAGAAGTATACACTTTTCTCCATGCTTATCAATAATTTTCCTGTCCTTATCAGAAAGAGTAGGATTGGAATTAACTAAGTGTTCAGCAACAGTAGGATCAACTAACGCTACAGCTGCTGGGACAGGTTTGGGAAGAGTGTATGAAAACTTAGACTGAGGAGCGTTATACATACTATCTGCCTTTTTCAGGGGTGGCTGGCTGACTGTCAGGAAAATTGTCCCGGGATTTGGAATAAAGATGAGTAGTCTGTGGTACACTTCCTCTAAATGACACAAAACAGGAAGAATGGGTGTAGGTTTGAGAAATTCCTTCTGTAACAACTCATAGTATTTTCTGAGGACTGAGGATCTTCTGTGTTTTCCCATTGAAAATGTTGACACATTTTAGCAATAACCTAAGAGAAAGAGAACCCCCCCATAGGAAGAATCAGAACCTGCACTTGCTTCTGAGTTTGAATCAGAAATCTGAGGAGGAAATCCTGTACTTGTCCCTTCTTATTCTTATTCAGATTCAGAATCTTCAATATCTTCAGAAGGGAGGTGTCCCTCTTTCCTTTGTCAGAAACCACTTTACAAGAAGGATCAGTAGCCTTAATTTTAATTAAAGTATGAGCCAGACCCAGTAAACCACTCCTATCTAAGGAAATTTGAGGACAAGTAGGCACATGCTTAGTTTTCTGTTTCTTTTTAACAGGATAAATGGGATCAACAGTGTTACTAATGTCATCAGCAGCTTCCCTAGGGATGAGCACAGCATTCTGACACAACAGGGAAGCCTTCCTTGTTCCATCTCCCAGGACTGACAAGAATGGTTCTCCCTCACTCACTAAGGAGATGCCAACAGCTGCAGAGGACATGGCTAAACCCTGTCCATAGTGCTTGTAGGTGCTACACTAGAGTGATCCGGGATAAAAAATGAGTGGTCTGAGGTATAGCAAATCGCCACAGCAGACTCACCCACCTGCGGCTGTGACAAATTGTTAACCTGCAGTTGTGGCAAAGGCTGTTTGCTTTATATTTTCTTTTTCTGGTGAAGATGGACTGACCACGAGACAGGTTCCATGGTTAAGCCAAAAATCGTGTCCCTTTCCCAGGTAAGACAAGCAGCAAATGCTGGTAAAAAACGCAAGTCTTTAAAAGTCACTTTTCACAGAAAAACACAGTAAAAAGCACTTTAAAATAATTTTCCAGTCCAAAAAACTAAAACAAACACAATTTCTACACAGAAAAAAATGTTTTTCAGTTACTTTGCACAACTTTTAAACTGACAGGAAAAAAGAGCGCGCCCATTTAAAAGTACAAATCAGTGCTATGACAGTCCATTAAAACACAAAACTTCTAGGTTTAAAATAACTTTCCTGAAGAAGAAAGCAATAAAATGCAAACAATGTATAGTAAATGGATGTTTTTTCTCAAAAGGAACTTTTCTGTCCCGCAAAACAACAGCACCAAGCCAACCGTCAATCATCAAAAGTGTTAGAGGAGCCTACTCTTCGGAAGCAGTAAAGCTCCAAAAGGCTTCCCATTTAAATCTGTCCTTTAGCCAGCTCAGCTTGTGCCTGAAGCTTTAGAAGCTGGTCTGCTGTTATATCCTTCACTGGCTATAACCCCATATAGCTCAGGCTACTGCAGCAGTGACCAATATGATGAACCTCTCTCATTGTGATGGATGGGGTACCTTCACTGTGCCTTTTGCATCTGGTTGCTTAACTGCTGCTTCACTACTTGAAATATGCATAAATGTATATTTAATATTTTAAATTGATCAATTATTGCCTGATATGGAGGGGTATCAATTGCCTTTGCAAGGTCAAGATAAACTACTAAGATAGTGATCTCTTCACAGAATGTAGAACAATGTAAAGAGGTAAAACTCATATGGCTCCATATCTGACAGTTGTGGATTCTTTGAATGGTTTTATTCAAGTTACATCATGACTTTTTACTGAATGTGCAATGAAAAATGTTCAGACTCCTCTTTTAGGTCTGTTGTTATTTCCTCTTTGTAATCTGGAATGTGATACCACTATATCTTGTAATTATCTGTAAGGGAAATGTTCACATTCTGGGTTTGAAGCCACCATGTATGTTGTCTGGCCCTTCAGAACTTTAGTCTTAATTTTACTTGTTCATATATGTAGTTATATAAGTGATGTTTCTCCTTGTATCTGTACCAGCATGACATAGAGTATATCTTTGCTATTGTGAAGTGTGTGAAATGTGTGTGCCGGTACTTCTGTGACTTGATTCTGAGTGATCACCTCTCTATTTGTGGATAACATTTTACATTCACTGTTTTCCTTTTCATTTTTTGTGTGTTATTAAAGAACAACTTGTGCTTTTATCCTTTGAAATCAAATTACTTCATACCTGATAAGAAATGTAATTAGCTACTGTACATTCTTAAAGTTGTTTCAGAATGGTAAAATATGGATCTACAGTCCCATTAGTCTGACTACTCTCATATGCACAGCCATGGAAAGAATTATCATGGAAATGGTTAACAATGATATAGGAAATCTTCAGACACTGGACACAATCCAGTTTGCTTTCTTCAAAGGCAGGTCATGCCTACTAAACCGGGTAGATTTCTTTGAGAAGGCCAACAAGACAATGGATAAGGGTAAAATGGTGCATACTGCCTTGGCCAGGCTAAAGCAATTGATACAATACCTTACAATGCACAAAATCAGGCATAATACCCCTATGTAATATGCTGGAGAGCCTGATGGCTCACAGACCAGGATCCAGGAAGAGATCACCTCCACAAAGAGACCAGTCACTAGTGAAGCCACTCAGTGCTCTGTGCTGGGGCCACTCCTTTTTGGCACCTACGTCTTGGAAGTCAATACCAAAATCAAGGTTCTCTAGATGACTGAATTTGTACACAATTATAAGCTAAGAGTAGTCATAGAATCCCCCCCCCCAATATTAAAATCTTACAGGACGATCTAACAGAAATAAATAACTGGGGTCAAAGCCATGTCTTAAAACTCAATGCCAGGAAATGCATAACAGTACCTTTTGGGAAGTCAAACACACTGGGAAACTACCTCATGGATAAAACACCCCTAACAGTAGTAACGTGGCCTGTGACCAACATGTGTCAAAGGTACTAAGAAAGTCATTCTATATCACTCAACTTATAGGTAAAAGCATGGCATCTAGGTCCAGGGAGGTCATTGTATCACTGTATTCAGTCCTAATCAGACCAATCATTTAGTATAATGCCCCTTTTGGAATGTACCTAACCAGGCACATGCAACTGCTGGAGCATCCATAGAGGGTTCCCCACAGAGAGAATACAGGCCATAAATACTGTGTCCTGTACAGATCACCTCAAAGCTCTGTGTCCATGATCTGTTTGCTTCAGACTGCTGAGAGGTATTCTATGCCTGACATGCAAGACATCCTTGGATCCGGCTCTGATGGACCTTTTGCATGTCCTCAGAATGAACAGCATCAGAACTATGAGGTTTAAGGACCTAAACTTTCCTTACAACATATATAGGACATGTTGGAAGGGCAGGTGTGTGTCTCAGATAATTCCCATTCTCTGGAATAGACTTCTTATCCATTTAAATCAGAGCCCTTCCCTGACTCTATTCAAGCATAACCTGGACCAGTGGATGGGAAAATGAAAATTCTCCCCAGGTCTGCCAGCTATTCAACAGCTGGAAAGACCACAAAAGCACCTCACCAACAGGATCACTGGCCTCAAACATATGTCCTATGCAGCCCGACTGAAAAAACTCCGGCTGTACTCAGTGGCATATTACTTACTCAGAGGTGATCTCTGCCTGACTTACAAAGCCATGTCCAACTCAGAATTGATGGACATGCTCCACCTAAAGAAACCCAAGTCACTGTGAGCCACACACTCTAGTGAGATAAACCTCACCATAACAATAAACAGAATATGCTGGAGGGATAGATTCCTGTCACAGAGACTCCCCATGCTTTGGAACAAATTTCTAACTACATTAGGCAGAGCCCCTCACTAACACTCTTCAAGAGAAGTCTTGACGAGTGGATGGTTAACAGAAAATGCACCCCTGAGATCACTTCATTGGCTCTGCTTGACAGAGGCTCAGTTAATTGATGGGGTGGCGAAAGCCGACACACTCTGGCTAGGCTTATAAATGCCCTCGGGCAGATAGCCTAGTAACTACCTATGAACCTATGTCTCTGATGGACAGAGACAGCTATTAAATCATGTCCTAGCTAACATGCATACTTTTGAATAACCTTTAAAGCACAAAAACTTATAGGAAAGATTTGGGTTGCATGGCTAGGCTTATAAAGGCCTTAGTGGTCATTAGCTTAGTATACACCTATTAACCTATATATGAATATATGTGTGTGTGTGTGTGTGTGTGTGTGTGTGTGTGTGTGTGTGTGTGTGTGTGTGTGTGTGTGTGTGTGTGTGTGTGTGGACTTATATATGGGATATAGATTATACATAATGTTATTTAAAAATGAATACTATTTCTTTTTGTCTTTCATATCATATTATTTTATTAATTTTCACCACTAAGTGTGCTGTTAAATTTTCACATATATCTGTAGCATTGGCGTGTGTATTTATAGTAAACTCTCCGTTAACCAGAACTCAAGCAACCAGCACTCTCAAGCAACCGGCAAAAAAAATTGAAGAAATACAGTACAATTTTCATGTGATGCACATTGTTTTCCTCCCGCAGAAACATATCTTACATTTTTAAAGTTTTAAAAACAAAGATGGGAATAAATTCCCTCTCTCCCCAACCTGAGAACAAGTCAAATCAAACAAGTACTACAGGATACAGTATTAGTCAGGCTTATCTTTAATAGTAACTCAGAAGCAACCAGAAGCTACAGTTATCCGGCATCTATCAATTCCCATGAGTGTCATTTAACTGAGAGTTTACTGTACATAAAAATTACACACTTCCAAATGGAGTACAAACCTCCTGCATTGCACTGTTTTGAAACAAAAGACACTAACCCTTGCCTGTGAACTAAAGCAAGTATCTCCAAGGAATTTTTGGGTTCTTAATGCTGATGGACAGTTGCATAAAAGTTAGAAGAGCCAGGGTTCAGCTCCCAGACAAGGACCAGTATTATCCTGTCATGCTTCAGTTTAAAAAAAAAAACAATCACTTGCAGATGCTTGGTACCGCATTGCTGTGTGTGTATGTGGTGTGTGTGCATGCATGCAATTTATACTGCAATTGCCATGATGCTAGTTTTTTATCTGAAAGAAAACAAAGGCTCTTAAGAGAAGTGCAGTACCTAGCTGCGCATAGATTCCTTGATAGTCCAGTGGTATTAACATCTTTCAGTTCCCAGACAAGGGTCAGTGTTTTCTTGTCATGTTTCAGTGAGTAGCTGTCTATGACTGCACAAGTTAGTATACAACTTACTGACAGTATACTGAGCAGATTTCTATCACTGATGATAGTTGACATGCCTATTTTTATGAACACATCATTTATTCTATCATAGTTTACATTGTGAAAGCTTTCTAAAGATTTTTTTTTCATTTTGAAATTACTCAGGGTAAAGATGGTGTTATAATCTTTGCTAATTGCAGAGCAAAGTCATGGGTGGGGAACAGAAATATCTTAGGTTTGTTAGTGTTTCCTGGATATTGCTTCTCCTTGACCCATTTTGTACTGTTTCTTCTGGATTGTTTTGATTAACATATTTGATATTTCAGCCTACTTTATGGTCTTTTTATGTTGAGTAGTTTACCCAGGCACTTCTTAAATAGTTCCCATACAGGTTGTATATTCACTGGTTTGGACACGATGAAATTTAGTTTGCATGCTCTTCTGGGGACATATATGTTGTGCAATAAATTCATATAATACCTTATTCAGTATCACTGATAATAAATATTGTGTGGTCACTGTCTGCACTGTGTGTGCAGACTAGCAGTGGCAGGTCAACATCAGTAATGCCTGTCTGCATTGATTAGCATGGATGAAGCCATGGACTTACAGTTTGTACACAAATACTCACAGTAGCCAAATTGCACCCTCCCCATCACCAAGGTTTGTCATGGGGTACCACCCTACCACTCACTCTGAGTAGTAAAACTCATAGCACCTTTAACAATCACAGCAGACAGTTAGAAAGAGGAAAACACACACATACACACACACACACACACACACACACACACACACACACACACACACACACACACACACACACATACACACACAATACAAAAAAAAAAACACTGATGACTATAAAGTGACCACCACTCCATAGCAGCTCAAGAAACATGATACTTGACTGGATTTTTGTAAACTCGTTACTGGTTCTTTTGTTGAAACATGTACCCAATATACATAAGCCTGAACCTGTCTCTCACTCATCAGAAAAGAAATATCATCCAGATCAAAACAGGTGATTGACCCCTTGCATTCTTCAGTGATAAGACTAATTATTTTATGCAGTGCATTCTTTAGGATGTACCTTATGAGACATATCAAACAGTTGGCTAGATCCCAGAGGTTCCTATCCAATATGTTCAGACACTTAATATTCCTAAATTACCAGAAAGGACTTGAACCACTGTCCCCCTTTTCTGTGTCTTGTACGCTCTTCAGAGAGGAGCTATTCTTTGTTTATAGGTCATCATGGACCTAGTAGAGAAGGATCTCCTTTAGCTTCACAAGTCAAACAGTCCCACAAATATCAGATCAGGGGATCAATATCTGTTTCAGCAGGTCAATAAAACAAGTTGAGGACACAGTTTCTTTAATTAGCATTTACTTTACCTCTGGAATAAACTACCATTGCAGATAAAACAGTGTCATAAACTATCATCTTTCAAATGGTACTTGGCTATACAGATGGCTATTCATAAGTTCACCATAAACATGACTAGCCTAGCCCTCCATGAGCAGGGGAATAATAATGGTTGCATGACTCAGCAGTCTTTAACTTCCTGTGATTCCTAGGATCAATTTGGTTGCATGACTCAGCAGTCTTTAACTTCCTGTGATTCCTAGGATTAATTTTGAAAACTGTGTGCTGCTCAACTGTACCTCATTTATGTGTATAATTATTAATTTTGACACTTTAAGAGTCCATGGTTCATGCTGTTGAATATTGAATACTGAAAGGGCTTGGTATACTATCATTTTTAATATATTTTCTGCATCATCCATCCATCCATCCATCCATCCATCCATCCATCCATCCATCCATCCATCACCCCCTTTTTCACATTTTTGCTCACATGAGGTCAGGGTGTCACATTAACAGCGGTCATCATCTAGAACCAATTCTCACACCACTGGGTGGCTACCCAATATCCATGGTAAATAATAATGAATCATACTAATGCATCTGAATAAAATTTTGTACATGTGAAGTAACATATTTGAACTGTGGTTTGGACTTCTTAGCTGTTGTTAATAAATGTACTAAAATGTGATAATGTGATTATATGATGGACAGAATGAGTGATAATGTACTACATTTCGGAGAAGAAATGTTGATAGGGGTTGCAATTCTCTATAAAGCACAAATCCAAATTAGTATTATAGATCAGACTCTTTGCCTTGATAATCATGCAGAAATACTCAGCTCGAAACTTCAAATCAACTCTACTAAGGCCATAAATATCATTTGTGTTTACCTTCCCCCAGGAAATAACATTAACACACTCGAATGCATTCTAAATTCGCTCTACAACTGCTTCCCTCAAGAAACACTACTCCTAGGCGATTTCAACATCGATTGGTATTCCTGTAATAGTAATAATCCTACCTCCCATATAAACCTCCATGGCTTTACCCAACTCATAAACAGTCCTACTAGAATAAATAAAACCAACAAAAATGATACCATCTTAGACTGGATTCTTACTAATACTCCTCAACAAACCTACCAATCAGGTACTCTCCCAGATATTCTAAGCGACCACTCACCTACTTATGTCATTAGGCATAAAACCAACCTAATCTTACCGACCATATACAGAACACTACGTTCAAAAAAGCATTTTAACTCTGAAGATTTTCTAGCTAAATTATTACAATGTAATTGGTCCCCACTAAAATATCTCCCTCTTAATGAAGCAGTAGAATTCTTTAATTCAACATTCTTATCTATCCTTGACCATTATGCTCCTAGTCGCACTATTAGAACCAAAGCTAAAGCAGCACCCTGGCTGACCAACAATACTAAGCAAAGAATCATCCTCAGAAACAAATCTTGGACCAAATGGCGTACCACAAAGAATCCAACTGACCACCAAAACTTCCGAGAACTTAGAAATAGTACAAAAAAAAAACATCCTAATAGACAAAAAGAATTATTACCTTCAATTACAACAAACCTCCAAAAAGGAACCAGAAAGATTTTGGTCCAGTATTAATAATCTTTTATCCCCAGGCCAATCCATACCACCTAACCCTCAGGACTGTAACCCAGAGAACCCCATACAAACAGCCAATGACTTTAATTCCTTCTTCACTAATACTATTCAAACTCTTGCTAGTCACCTAACACCCGACACCTCCAAGCTACTCTCACCTACTTTAAATCTACCTCCTTCATTTCACTTACAACCTGTATCTACCTCCTTTATCTTATCACTGCTCCAAAAACTAAAACCTACCTCTCCTTCTGCAGATAAACTTCCTGCAGAATTCTTGCAAATAGGAGCCAAAGCCACTGCCTGTCCCATCTCTATTCTGATAAATGGATCCATAAAGGAAGGACTTTTTCCCTCTATCTGGAAGATATCACACATCATCCCTCTACACAAAGGAGGTAAGTCAAATGACTTCTCTAACTTTCGTCCCATAGCACTCCTATCACCTATAGCTAAAATCATGGAAAAATGTATCCATAAGCAACTTCTTAATCACCTTCTACACAACAACCTACTTGCTAACTGTCAGCATGGATTCAGACCTTCCCATAGTACTACCACAGCTCTACTTTCCTTTACCAACTCAATCAACTATAACCGTAATAATAATAATCTATCATCATCAGTCTTCATTGACTTATCTAAAGCTTTCGACATGGTTAACCATAAACTTCTTCTGCACATACTAAAATCGCTCTCACTTGACCTTCCTTCCTTAACTTAGTTCATGTCTTACCTAGAAAACCGGCAACAGGCAGTTCTCTGGAAAAATGCACTATCCAATCTCCTCCCCATCTCTTTAGGTGTACCACAAGGCTCTATCTTAGGCCCCTTCTATTTTCCATCTTTATTAATGACCTCCAATCAGCTATCCCATATACCACCTGTATACAATATGCAGACGATTCTACTATTATCTGCACTGCTAAGTCTCAAACTGAACTACAGTTAATAACCCAAAAAGCTTTTACCACTGTTGAACAATGGTTCTCCGATTGTTGCCTACTACTCAACCCCAAGAAAACAAAACTGCTATTATTTTTACCATCCCGTAGATCTACCCCACTAAACCTCACTCTTACTTCCACTGATAGTACTCTCATCTCACCAGTTTCAACTACTAAACTTTTAGGTATAACTATTGACAATAATCTCAACTTTGAGACTCACATCAACAACACAATAAAAATAGTTAATAAAAAATTGGATCCCTTTACAGAATTAAACCCTTCCTCACACCCGAAGCAAGGACAACCTTAGCCAGATCTCACCTTATCTCTACTCTTCTATATGCTTCCCCCATATACACTAATCTCTACAAAAGTAACCTCAAGAAACTTACAATATCCTACCATAACATTGCTTGATTTGCAGCAGGATCCCCATTTAGAACTCACCACTGCCTAAACCTAAGAAAACTAGGTTGGCTTGAACTTCAGAACCAACTCATACTTCAACAGCTCTTAATAGCTCATAAGATACTATACCAACCAACTAAAACACCTATACTCTCTAACCTCATTTCACCATACAATAATCTGAAACATCTACGCTCTTCCAATAAACTACTGATTAATTCAACCAAACCCACTAACTCTGCAGGTGACTGTCTCTTTTCCAATTCTGTTGGAAAAATGTGGAACAAATTACCCTCTGATATCTTAACTTTGTCTTCTCACCCACATTTTAAGAAACAGCTGAAAATTCATCTTAATAAATACTGGCTGTGCTCCTGCACCTACCCAGCTTAACTCTACTTCTACCTCTTTAACCTTTCTTTCCCTATAATTCCTGCATTTACATTTGTCTATATTCCTCGTAGCTCCCCCTTTATAAAATATTGTACACAGTCATATGTTTATTCTCTTTTGATAAAGAAAAAAAAAAAAAAAATCTTTTAAAATCATTTGCTTATTATACTTATGTTTTTTCTCTGATTATGTTTATATAATACATGTATTAACTAGTCCTGATGTAAAATCCTTGTATTTGTATTGTCAATCTCTGTTTTTAGTATTTTATAACTCTTGAAGCTTTTCTCCCTGGGCCTCTACTGAAAATGGACATATATCCAGCTAAACTAGCCCGGTCAACAAATGTAAAATAAAATAAAATAAAAATAAAATAAAAAATAACTATGACTGACCAGGTTAGTCCAAAGGGTTCAAGATCCCTTTGTCATCTGAGTCCCAGAGAGAAAAGATGCACAGTGACATTCAGATACAAGTGCCAGGTTATGATTCAGTGAAGTGTACATAATGTATATACGAGCTGTTAGCTAATAAGTGGATGTGGGTATGGTATGTACATCTGTTTATAGACAAGAAGTGTAATAAGTATCATCAGGGAATTCTGTGCAAAGACTTGTTAAAGCAGTATGTTAGGATGGTGTGCGCAGTGGACAGGGAAATGAGATTTCAAGAAATAATTTGTAAATATGGATAGGGCACACCATCAATTAATGGGTGTATAGTGGGAGTTGTATAACTGGAAGGAATGGAAAGAAGAAACTCACAGAGTGTCAGACATAGCTGTCAAAGGATGTTATCTATTAACAGTCTAAAGAGTGGTAGAATAATTTCTTATGATGCTATGAGGAATTATTTGGGGGGGGGGGGGTACAGAAATAAGAGCAGTCGTACTCCAAGAATTAGAAATCAATATATGGCATTCTTTTGCCACAGAAAGAATAGAATGACATTCACCTCAATGTGTGTGTGTGTGTGTGTGTGTGTGTGTGTGTGTGTGTGTGTGTGTGTGTGTGTATTTATTTATACATTGTTGTATCAGATAGTTTATCACACGCAAGCACTTTAAAACATAACCAACCAAATACAGGTATGTATACCCCAAGTATTGTGTGTGGGAAATGCAAGTTTGTTTGTGTTTCTTAGGAAAAGGTTGATACATAAACTGACAAACAATACTAGGTTGTGTTGACATATGTTAGCTTCAGTACATGTGATGACATGGTTCCATGGCTAACAAAAATATTGTCATTTGGTTTACCTGGAAAGTCCAACTGTACAAAACATATTTGAATACAAGTGACATTCAATTAATATGTACCAGTAAAGACATACTTGAGCAATACAATAAGAGAAGTATAGGTAAACAATAATACATTGAGAAAGCTGTGAAGGAGAAAGTGGATTAATATTACAAAGGAGTGACTATGATACTGTAGCTTTAGAAAGTGCAGAGTTGTAAATTGATCATAAAAGGATGTTCACTACACAGGAACAGATAAAAATCAAATACAGAATGAAAGAAGAGGGTGGAGTGGATAGTGTGGACATAAGCGAAATGGTATATGGTGTAATGGACTGACACCAGCTTGTTGCCCATCTGGTTTGAAAGTAATGTCATTGTAACAGGCTTCTTGTAATAGCTGGGGAAGATCATGAGCTGACATTGGCAATTGCTTTGGTCCTCAGAGCCATTTTAGCATGTTTCTGCAGAGGTGGGTAGAGACCTATGACTCAGTGGTACATGGTGTGCATGTGTATGTGTGTGTGTGTGTGTGTGTGTGTGTGTGTGTGTGTGTGTGTGTGTGTGTGTGTGTGTGTGTGTGTGTGTGTGTGTGTGTGTGTGTGTGTGTGTGTGTGTGCACATGTGCGAGTACAGCAGTTATATTGGTCACAACATAATAGACAACCACTTTTCAATCATAAACTCTGCATGCTACAGCTTTTGCTGGAACTTCTAATGCATATGTGTGTGTCATTAGGTATGTGCATGCCTGTCTGTTTTGAGGGCATTGTAATGGAGAACAGAAAAGTAGGAGTGTTGGTTAGCTTAAAAGCATGCATCTCAAGTGTATCTAATGTTCAGTGAAGCCCATGATTTTGACTCCTAGTTTTGGCCTGATGTCCTGCAACCTGTGATATCTTATAAAACAGGTGGTGGATTATAATCAAAGAATAACATTCATTATAGTTAAAGCCTTCTCCTTCAGAAAATTTTTGCTCAATTTCTAAATACAGTACTACAGCAATTTGAAGAAGTGTCCCTGATTTCGGCCCTTTGTCCCTGATTCTGGTGCTGAAAGGTTAAGAGATATGCTTACAGGAGCTATATAACTAAGGTGAACAAATAATGCAATGCTAACAGAAAGGGGAGGGTCACAGCAGAGGCTTGTGATGTAATTCTTAAGAAAAAAAAACAGAGGAACATGCCATTTTATGTAACAATCTGCATGGAATAACATTGTTCAGGTTATACTATAACAAAAATTACAGTGCAAAGATAACCATGTGAGCAACCAGTATATATTTCAAATTGTACATTTCACTAGACACATTTTGAGGAATGATTATATTTGCCTGATCTTTGGATTGATACTTGCATTTTGTAGCATTATTGTCTGTAGCACTGCTACTCAGAAAGCAGTATTAAAGTAAAACGCCAGCCAAGTGTCAAGTTTTTCTTTCCTGAAAGAGATTTTCCTTCCCTGTAATCCAACACTAAATATGTCACATACAGAGAAAGCATAATTTAATAATTATTCCATTTGTTTTATGTCTGAACGTCTTTCTGTTTGCCTTTCTTTCCTGCTTTTGCCTCATCATCTGTTACATCACTAAGGCTACCAAGATGGCATAGTAATTAGGTGAGGTCACTTATTCCATCTACAGAGCTATTAAGAAAACAATGTCTCTTAAGCAATGGCATTTAAATGTGCCTTAGTAGTCACAGATTACCAGCATCACTTCTCAAATAAAGTGCAGTCTGGAGTCTGAACAAAAGCAAAGCTTTCAAGCTTAGTTTTCAGATGCAAATGAATAAGAAAACACAACTCACACTTTGTTTATTTATTTATTATTAAAATTAGTTGCATTTCCCTTTAATCTCTCATCACATCCCTAATGCCCTACATACCCAGCCGCTCCATCAGATCCGAGAGCCAAAACCTCCTACAAGTGCACAAACCCTCACATCCTCCTGGCCAACTACTACTATCCTGCATCATAGCTAAACTGTGGAACTGTCTTCCCTCTCCACTACGCAATATGTCTAACCACAATGTCAAATCCAACCTGCTCTCTCATCTGTCCTCCAAATGGGAATGCCCTACTCATGCCCCAACCTAATCACCCCCCAGTTCTTAAATCCTATACCCTCTTTATAAGGATATCTGATTATTTCACTATCCTACTGTACAATGTTCAGTTTCTATTGTTATATCTTATTCACTGATATACTCATGTTACAAATAAGCTTCTTGCTTCAAATACTTTTTAAAACTGAATTTTGAAAGTCAGTAAGTAACTACTGTACTATCCTTGCTAGGAATGTATAAATGTTTCAAACTGAATTTTTCAAAAGATAATTTCCCCTAATATATACTGGGCAGGATTCACGATGGCTTGCACGGAGTCTAAGAGCCGTGTAAGACTCCATGCAGCCATCGCGATCCAGGAACAGCCTGAAATCCCGTGTAAGAGAAAGCTGAAACGACTCTTAACACGGGCAGGGCGTGGATATGCTAATCACCCCACTTGCAGCCGAAAGGCATGCAAATGAGGTAGATTAGCGACCCACGAAGCTCAAACCAGCCCGTGTAAGAGTCGTGTTGGCTGCAGAAGCTGCTACATAAAACACAAAAAGTGGGTTATAAACCCACAAATGTGGTTTTATGCAATGCATGGATATACAATGCAGGGACCAGCAGACCAAAAACAACATGGCCACCGTTTAGTGGTTGCTAAGGGGGGAAGCTGAGTCTAAGACATGTAACTAAGCATTAGTAGGCAATCCTATGTAAATGAGTGTTAGGATACTGAATCCCACTGTCACATAGCAAATGAGCACATTCCAAGTAGTGTAAGAGTTACATAAGGGGGAAGAACAGAGTAGTAGATAGGTGACATTACAGGGGGGAATGGCAGAAAGAAATGCGGTTCATTGGAGGTCAAGTGTTACGTGACAGATGTCAGACACATATCATGGAAAGAGGAGTGCCACAAGATAAGCATGGGAAAGTCAAGAAATGGAAGGTGTACACTGTTGCCAACACCAAAGTTTCTTGCTGGGTGTGCATGCGCACGTGTGCGCGAGTAGGGCAGTGTGCGCACGTGTAAGGTAGACTGAGCATGTGGGAGCCTGAAGGCAGACTTGTAAGACTGTTTGCACTGGTGTTTGTGCGTTTTAACCCGAATAAGTAGATTCTAAACTGTGTAAGTGTGTGTGTATGCATGTAAGCCACTGTGAGCGTGTTTCCGCTGGTATGCGCGTTGCTCCCACCTGAGGAAACAGAAAGGAAAAAGGAAGCAACAGAAATAGTAGGAAGCTAGCAGGGAATACTGCTGGAGCTAGCAGGTGAAAACAATTAGAAGCAGGCAATTACACAGGCAGAATACTAGCCCAGCCCAGCACTTAAAAGTCTGCAAACAGCAGTGCAGTATGATTCTATCAAGAGACACTGCAAGACAGGAGTAAGCTATTAGAAGTGAATACTGAAAAAGCTTCACTCAGACCAAAAATGCTAGGAGCTGCCATAGCTGTCATAAGGAGACATAGGCGACTTGCTGAGGGTGGTGACAATGCAAATGCTGCCAGACAACCCACAGTGAGGAGACGGAGAAGAGTGCACAGGCCCAGGGTCACCTACCAGGGGTTACATGAGCTGGAGAAAGTGGAGCGCTATAGAGTGGAAAGAGACCTCCTGCAGCAAATTGTTGAGCTGTGCAGGCCACGCCTCACACACAGAACCAACAGAGGGGAACCCATCCCAGTGGAAACCAAGGTATGTGTTGGCTTAAGAATACTAGCAACAGGTACCTTCCAGAGACCAACTGGTGATATGATAGGGATCTCACAGGCATCAGCATCCAGGGTACTGCACCAGTTCCTGGATGCCATGTCAGCACTTGTTGGAGATCATGTATATTTCCCCAATTCCCATGAGGCATTGGCCAGCAATATGCGTCTCTTCCAGCAAATAGCGGAATACCCTGAGGTAGTGGGTGCAATAGACTGCACTCATATACACATCAAAGCACCAGCTGGTGAGCGGGGTAGGGCCTACATTAACCGCAAGGGCTTCCCCTCCATCAACTGCCAGGTTGTGTGTGATGCCCAGGGCATAATAATGAATGTGTGTGCTGGCTGCCCTGGAAGCTACCATGATTCCCATATCTGGCATCTGACGTAGCTGTACCAGACATTTGCCAGTGGGGACATCCCACATGGTCACTTAGTAGGGGATGCTGGATATGCACTGGAGCCGTGGCTGATGACACCCATCAGAAATGCACACACACCTGAACAGGAACGCTATAATGAGGCACACGCACAAACATGAAATGTAATCGAGCATGTGTTTGGGCTGCTCAAGTCACGGTTCCAGTGCCTGGACACATCTGGTGGAGCCTTGCAGTACTCACCAACTACATGTACCCAAATTGTCATGGTATGTGCTATGCTACATAATATGATTCTGCGAAAACAGCTGCAGCAGGATCAGCATAGGGCTGGACCAAACAGCCCCCCACCATTGCCAAGTCAATCACAGGCAGAGCGTGACTCGGAGGAAGAACAACCTGAGCCTGCCCCAGTAGGCAGAAGGAGGCGTGCCCAGTATGCCTTGGCCTTGGCAAAGCGGCAATGCATAGCACATACACTGGCTCAGTAGGGACCCTGGAAATGATACCTCTCTCCGACTTACACATATAGTAAAAGGGACGCCAAGTTGACACAACCTGCTTTCAAACATGTACAGGGAGTGTAGTATGTGCATCCAACATAGGCAGCCCTGCAGCACCACCTGAGGCATGATTGCCATGTGTTAAGCAATGTAACACCATGCAGTATATGCAAACTTGATGACCCTGACTAACATCCTACCCTCACCAAGCATGATGCCACAATATGAAGATGAGATGATCAATTGCAATAATTGGCTGAAGTATTGCTGTTAGTCAAAGGGGATCCAATGCGTGCCAGCCTGGGATGACATGCTGAGCACGACATGATGCTCCACCTGCTAGGGGTGGCATGCACCTATCAGTCCTGGCCTTATGGATACTGGCAAAAGCTGCTGTTACCCCCAGCGTGCCTTGACTAGGTAAGGCTCAAAACACAAACCCACCTCCATAGGTATCACAAGGGATAAGAACCTAGATGTAATGCTACCCAATGACAGAAGTCTAAACAGCAAGATGCATGCAGTCTAAACTCCCCTCAGCATGGAGAATGTTGATATCTGTTCTGTAACAGAAAACTGGGTCAAGGCTCACAACAGCACCCTAACACTACCAGGTTACACCTCATACTGTGCTTTACAGCCCCAAAACATGGAACAAGCTACAAAAGGAGGGTGACTAGCAATAATTGTCAAGGATAACCACACCCCCATGTTGGTACCACAACAGGAAGCAGCATGGACTAGCCATGGTCAAGTAACAGTGGCTAAAACTGCCTTCCAGTTTATAGCCTGCTACAGACTACCGTCTTAACACCAGGAACTGCACTTGGCCTATGTTGGAATACATGAATATATCAAGCTCTCCAAACCACATTATATTGGGTGACTGAAAATACCCAAACATAGACTGGGAGCATTATTCTAGCTCCAACATCCTAGGACAAAGGTTCCTAGAATCCATAAACCAAAATGCTCAGGAACAATGTACCACTCCCACAAGAGGGGTAATCATACTGGATGTGATAATCAGCAACATGTGTACTGGATGGCAAGATGAGAAGTGTACCCCTCACCGGTAAGACCAGACCATAGAGTAATCACACTGGATATACACATCCTGACCACAGTCCCTGGCCAGAAAACCACAGTGAAAAACATGTGTAAAGCAAATGTTGCACTCCTCCAAACTGATGTGGAATCCAGTAAAGGCCCTGTGCCTGTGCAAAATATGGACCACACCTCAGAACCCATTATACATGCATTCCATGAACACTGCCAGGAATGCATGGATTATGCAATCCCAAATAAAACCAAGACACAATGCCATACATGCAGGCATCTGGCATGGTGGACCCCAGCCATTACCAAACCATGCAAGTGAATGAGGAAGCTACTACATGATAGAGCAAACCTAAAAAGGGAAGTAATCTCTGATCAGTATTATGGCAATAAAATATGTCCACTCATACAATCCACTAAGGCCAGCTACAACAAGTTGAATCTGTGAATCTTGAGGCAATGTTACACCTGCCCCATGTACACAGACAACCCTCTCCTCCCCCCAAGAAATACAAATATATGTGAGAGATGCAACCATTTATCCAAACTGGAGGCTGAGCTCTCTCAACTCAGTACTGTCAAAACTAGTCAGGAGGAGAAGGTAACCACACACACCACAAACCCAGTCTCACATAGACCTATCACAACTGCAAACCAAAGACATAAACACAGAAAAACATTCCCGGAGGCTCTAATTACAAACACACCACATCAACAGAGGTCTCCAAAGCAGACACCCAAGCAACCACTACCTCCAAACATAGCACATGCAACACATAGTACACAAAGGTGGTGCGCCAAACAGTCACAGGCCAGAAGGAGAAACAACATGCCTGATACAGTTGTAATAGCTGACTCCATAGTCAGACACACTGCTGACCCGCTCACCAGACTGAACAAGGGAAAGGTTACATTAAGCTTCCTGTAGGCTGCTACAATACGCCACATAACACAAGCACGCAGGTCACCCCAAAGCAAGTACAAATATGATGCAGTCATTGTCCATGCTGGTGTGAATGACCTGAGACGTACCTCCCCAGACTACATGAAAAGAGACATAGATGAGCTCTCCAATTATGTAGGCCAGGCCGGTATGACTCTGACCTTGGGCAGCATCCTACCTTCACCAAGAATGATGCCACAGTACAAACACAGAATGATCAGCTCTAACAAGTGGCACAATTACTGGTGTCATTCCAAGGGGATCCAATGTCTGTCCACTTGGGATGTCATGCTTGACAAACCACGCTGCTTTGCCAGGGATGGCTTGCACCTGTCACCCCTGGGCATCTGGATATTGGCTAAGGCTCTTGCCACCTCCATAGAGCCTTTTGTAGGCAAGGCTGAAAAGACTAACCCACCTCCCTAGAAAACATAAGTGGAAAGAAACATAAGGGTAATGCTGCCCAATGCCAGACGTCTAAACCTCAAGATGCATGCTCGAGGCCCTCCCAGTATGGAGAACATCGATGTCTGTGCAGTGACAGAAACCTGCAGCAAGGCTCCTGAGAGCACACCAGCACTACCAGGTTATACCTCATATCATGCGTCTTGGCCCCAAAACCTGGAGCAAATCATAAAAGGAGGGGGAGTATCCATATTCAGCAAAGATACCCACACGTCCAGGTAAATGACAATGCACGAAGCATCGGAGACCACCCATGTGCAACTAGCCATAGGCAAAACTGCTGTACAGTCTGTAGCATGCTACAGACCACACTCTCACACACAGGATCCCCACTCAGCCTTCCTGAAGACACTGGACAGTATGAATGCCTCACCAAATACCAAACAAGGTACTCACAAATAACTACATAGGTGGTAATCCATTACGTATGGAAGGAGTAATCAGGGACCTAGGGACACAAGTGGACAGTAACCTCTCATGTGACACTCACATTGCCAACGAGGCTAGGAAGACCTTCTATATTGGCCACCTTGTCATGAAAGGAATCACATCTACGTCAACAGAGGTCATTGTGCCCCTATACTGTTCTCTTATCAGGCCCATAATTTAGTACAATGCCTCATTTGGGATGTACCTCACACGACACCTGCATCAGTTAGAAAGACCTCAAAGGTACCTCACCAAGAGGATAAAGGGTCTCAAATATATGTCATATACTGCCTGGCTGTAGACACCCCAGCTGTATGCAGTCACATACTGCCTATGCAGAGGCGTTGTATGCCTGTTGTACAAGGCCATGTCCAACACAGGATTAATGGACATGCTCCACCCCAGAAAACCCAAATCCATCAGAGCTGTGAGAGCGAGAGATGTCAACCTCAACACATAATGAAATAGGATGTGCTGGAGGAACAGATACATAACCCAGAGGCTCCCTACACCCCGAAATGGAATCCCACTCCATGTTAGGCAGAGCCCCTCACTGACTCTCTTCAACAGGAATCTTGCCAAGTGGATGGCTGATCGTAGATGTACACTGGGGGTCTTCACTGTGTCACGCCTAGACAGAGGCACAGTAAAGTAAATCCTAAATGGCCATAATATTCACATAGCACACACACTCTGGCTAGGCTTATAAATGCCCTAGGGCAGATAGCCTAGTATGAACCTATGAACCTATGAAGATACAAATTGTACAGGTTACTAAGGATAATCACAAGGCTTTCTTAACTGATGGTAGGAACCTTGTTGGGAATTCACAGATATGCTCTGAATCACTCAAATAATACCAACAATATACCAAACACACACACATTGCCAACATCCAACCTGACAGGTTCAGTTCAAACTCCCCCCCAAATGCCAAATATCTATCCCAGCAGAGTGCTGGCCCCCTGACATTGCAGATGCTGAGGTAACAGCCAGCATCTCCCTGGGCCTCCGCTGAAAACAGGCTCTGTGGAACCTAGTCGGACTTTCCCGGTCAACAAATGATAAATAAATAAATAAATAAATAAATAAATAAATCTACAAAGCAAAACACACAGCATCAATGGTACGAGATGGTGTCCTGGGCGGAGTCCAACATGGACTCCAAGAAGAATGGAACGCCATATAACACTACTGCTCAATGTCAGCCTTACTACAGGATATGTACCCAAAGAGCAGTGTACAACAACAGTGGTCCTCCTCCACAAAGGTGTTGCCTGAATGGATACTGCAAACTACCATCACAGAATCCTGACAAGCTTGGTCTGCAAAGCTATGGAAAGGATCAGCATGTACCTCAGACATAAAGATATTGGGGACCTACTGACACTGGACCCTACCCAGTGTGGCTTTCTTAAGTGCAGATCCTGCGCCTTAAACATGTTTGACTCATTTGAAACAGTCATTAAGGCCATTGATGAGGGGAATGTGGTCCACACAGCCTAGCTGGACCTTGCAAAAGGCTTCCATACAATACCCCACGTGCTCATTATAGATAAGCTCACCAGCTTAAATATAAACCCCTATGTTAGTAGAGGGGATGCAAACCAGCCCAAGGACAGAACTGCCATGGTCAGAAATGCTGCAGCCATGTCAGACTACAAACCAGATACAACTGGCATCCCACAAGGCTCGGTCCTGGGACATCCCTTGTGTGGTATATATGTCCCATAGGTACAGGCCAACATGGAAGGACTGTGTCTGAACAAGTTTGCAGAGGACTACAAACTGGCCATCATATCTGACCCTCCAGCTGACACAAGCATCCCACAAAAGGGCCACATAGAAACAGACAACTGGTGCCATAGCCATGTCAGCAAGCTAATTGCAGAAAAGTGTATAGTCATCCCCTGTGGATATACAGTAAGTGCCCACCAATTACCACATAGGTGTTAACCCATTAAGTACTGAAGAAGAATAAGAGACCTGGGGACACAAGTTGATAGATATCTTGCATTGGACAAGCATGTGGCTGTAGTGGTTACAGAAACATATCATATACCCACCTAATCATGAAGGTAGTCAGATCTAGATCAGGGGAGGTCATTGTGGCTCTGCAGTCATCCTTCATCAGCCTCACAATTGAGTACAATGGCCCCTGTGGGATGTACCTCAGCAGACACCTCCATCGACTGGAAAGACCCCAAAAGTACCTCACCAGGAGTATCAAAGAGCTCAAACAGATGCCATGTGTTGGCTGATTAAACAAACTGCAGCCTCACAATTGAGTACAATGGCCCCTGTGGGATGTACCATAGCAGACACCTGCAGCAACTGGAATGACCACACAAATACCCCACCAGGAGGACTGCAGAGCTATAACAGATGCCATGTGTCGCCTGAGTAAAGTAACTGCAGCTCCACACAGTGCCATACTGCCTGGCTGGAGGTGAACTGTGCCTGATGTTTAGAGCCATGACCAACCTGGTATCAATGGACATTTGGCACCATGTAAACACTGAATGCTGGTGACCTATGCAGCTGACAGGCCTGAACCTCAGCACAGACATAAACAGGACATGCTGTACTGATTGGTCCACAACCCAGAAGCTCACTCCACTCATGACTAAACTCCCACTACAGGATATCCAGGGAGTCCCTCAGTGACTGTCATCCAGAGGAATCATGATGACTGGATGGGAGATGGCAGGTGTACCCTGGATATCACCTGTATGTCATGGGTAGACAGAGGCACAGCACACTAACCATGACATATGTCATGGTAAACACCAGTACATGTGTGTTGAAGGACAAACACTCTCTGACTAGCATTACAAATGGACTAGGGCACATGGCCATTGTTTGTCACTGTCCACACAAGTTGTGGAATACAATAACAATGTCGGACAATCATGTACTAAGCTGTCCATATCTGAACAAAATGCAACATGGTCATATCTGCACAACTGGCCCTCAACCAGTCTGGTGTGCCCACTATAAACATTACAAGCAGTGATAGGACTGAAAACGATCATACTGTCCACCACAGTGAAAGTGTTGCACCAGTACACTATACAACAATACAACTGTTTGGTCAGCAGGAAAGGATGATGACGATTGTATGCAAACTATCCCATGGCGACCTTGCAGGCACAGCATAATGCCTGTTAGGTTCAGACACACAGCAGTTGGGCAGTAAGAACACAACCTGATGTCCAACACTCAACTGTACATGTGATATATAGATGGCGTCCACACACAAACAGAAATGTGGTGGTCCACAGATCCAAACATAAGGAAAGGTCACACTGGGCATGCTCGCACACTTAGATAAATGAGATGTGGCAGTCAAGAAGCCATACAGACTGTGAACTGGGCATGCTCACACACTTAGGCCATGTCATAGTTCAGCAGTTGCACACACATATCTGGTATTTCTATGTGTTAACACAGGAACCTCCCACAATACAGACATCTGCCCAGTGCACACAGTGAAGTTACAACAGAGGCATAAGTAAAGTACTGGATCCCACTCATATGCAAACATCTCCCACAGTACACACATTGTTTATAGAGATAGGGAAGGCTATGGCAATAAAGACCCACAAACAGTATATGAGCAACAGATACGTGCATCTGACAGGTAAACATATGGCCGTAGAGTGCAATACCTGACCGTTGTCCCTAGGGAATACAGAAGGCTATCCACAGTGTATTTGGCATCTGCCTCCACAGTACAGTAGGCCACTGTGCCTGTGCAAAGTTAATGCATAGATATACTCTCCCCCTTACTGATGGATAGTAACAGATGTACATACCTCTTCATCCATAATGATGTCAGCACACTATACATATGTCAGGAGCAGAAATTATGCCCAGTAATGTGAATAGCACGCTCCGCTACTGCGTCTCTAACAAGTGTCATAACATAGTTAGGTAGGGGTTTGAATCCTGCAAGTGCCCAGTGTGTGTGTGTGACTCTGTATGGGGGGAGTAGTGTGTGCAATTCCATGTGTATGAGAAATGTCCCTTTTGGCAACTAGTACTGCACAAAACATGCTGCATATTCCACTGTCTAAACACTGATGATGTCAGCACCCTATAAGTGCAGCAGGAGAAAGCAATGCCCCCAGTAATGCAAATAGCGCACTCTGCTAATGCGTCTCTTACTAGAGTCATAACATAATTAGGTAGGGGTTTGAATTCTGCAAGTGCCCAGTGGGTGTGTGACTGTGTAGGGGGGAGTAGTGTGTGCAATTCCATGTGTATGAAAAATGTCCCTTTTGTCAACTAGTACTACACAAAACATGCTGCATATTCCACTGTCTAAACACTGATGATGTCAGCACCCTATAAGTACAGCAGGAGAAAGCAATCCCCCCAGTAATGAAAATAGCATGCTCTGCTAATGTGACTCTCATAAGTGATCTAACATAGTTAGGTAGGGGTTTGTATCCTACAAATGCCATGTGTAATTTTGTCACACAGTTTGTCCATGTGTGTGGGGTGTTGTTCCCAATATTGCATGACATACATTATATCAGTAATGTCAATGCACACATGATGTATGTGTGTGCCACCTACACATATGTACCTGTGAACTGCAAGAGTTCCCATGTCCGAAGCCTGCCTCATGTGAATACATGGAATATGCATCAGACAACTGTATGACTGGGGTGTTCTGTGCAGGGGCTGCATGTGGTATGTGACTATACAGTGTGGGTTGTAGATGGTGTCATCCCACCAGCGAGGGATACATGAGTGGTCTGGAGCATATAGTCCACATGTTGGTGATGAACAGGTGCAGCATGTTGCACCACTTGTGGGAGTGGTAACAAGTTGTTCCATAGCAATGCAGGGAATGAATGATAAGACACCTTCAGATAGGGTCTTGCAGCTAGAATAATGCTCACACTGTATGTTTGGGTAGTTGCAGTACAACCATATAATGGTGTGTGTAGAGACCGTCATATCCCCAGTGTTGTCAGGTAGGCCAAGTGGGTTTCCTGGGTATGGGAGTGTGGTGTGTGCCAGGCTATGAACCTGAATGCAGTCTAACCCACTGTGTATTGCACATGGAGAGGCTCTGATGCTTTGTGCAGTGCCACCAACCTGGGGGTGTGTGTATCTGAGGTGCCTTTGGATACATCCCCCTTTTTCTGTTTTGGAGCATGTGTAGGGGATGACAAGCATGGTATCAGGAATGACCTGGCACTGATGGTGTGCACCTGGGAGCCTTGTACAAGGAGTCTGTTACTGCACGGATATTGCTTTACCCCATGCTAAGGACAGTTTCCACTGCATGCATCTTGAGGTTTACACTGCTGCTGCTGAGTAGCATTGCTATTAGTGTCCCATCCCGTGTGCTACCTGTGTAGGTGGCTATGTAATGTCATCCTTGCATACAAAGGCAGTACATGTGTAGCAACAGCCTCTGCCAATATACAATGGCCCATGGGTGACAGGTGCAAGCTGTCCCAAGCAAAGCAATGTGGCATGTCCAGCATGTAATCCCACACTGACAGGCATTGGATCCCCTTTGGATGTCACTGAAAGATACGTTAAGTGCAGAAACCGATGATCCTGTCTACATATTGTGGCAGCATTCATGGTGAGGGTGAGATGCTACCCAAAGCCAGGGTCATACCAGCCTGTGCCACAACCTCAGAGAGCCCCTCCATGTCCCCTAACATGTAGTCCAGGGAGGTGCGTCAGAGGTCATACACACTGGCACAGACAATGACTGAGTCATACTGCTACATGCCTTGGAGTGACTGCTTTGCTTGTGTTATGTGGTGGATCATAGTGCCCGACGGGCAGCTCAGCGTGACCGTCACCTTGTTCAGCCTGGGAGCAGGACCACCGTGTACATGTCAATAAAGGTACCTCATACAACCATAGCAGGTGTGTTGTCTAGCCGTATGGCCTGACACTGTTAGGCACACAGGCTTTGTGAGCTATGTGTCACATGTGCTCTGCGCTGGCGTAATGTTTGCTTGTGTGTATGCTTTGCAGGTGGCAGCTGCTCAAGCAGGATGTTATTCTGAGAGCCCAATAATGTACCTGTGTGTGTCTGTGTTTGGATTGTGGTCATGGCAGGTCTATGGGAGACTGGTACTGTATTCACTGTAGTATCCCACTCCACCTGACAGGGAATGCCAGTGCTGTGTAAACAGAGCTTAGCCCCTAGTTTGGCTATGTGGTTGCATCTCTCACATGTGTTGTACATGTATGGGAAGGGGAGAGGGTTGTCTGTGTACATGAGGCAGCTGTAACATTGCCACATGACTCACAGATTCACCAACTGGACCTGAGAGTAGATTGACAGGTGACCTTTGCACATGCTACCATAGCATTGTGACTCCCACACTAAGTAACGACACATAGGGCCAATGGGGAACAAGGTACTCAAGGTGACTATGTGAGGGTGTAGTGCTCCTGAATTGTTAGTGCTGGCATATACGAGTGCTGTCTTGAGCAAATGTGAGGTACATCATATGCAATGTGTCACAGGCAAGCTACATGCAAACAGGTCAGAGACGTTCTGTCAAGTGACACATGGACATCAGTACAGTAAGCAACACAGATGTCACTAGGGATCCACAGTGGCACTGTATATCTGCACCGCAGGTGGAATCAGTGTTTCAGGAACATAACAGGCAAACATGCATACAAACAAAGCTACAGTCAGCAGGCCTGTATGTAGACTATGCTACAACAAACAAGGTGTACGACTTCCAGTATGTAACAGTGCATATATGCAGGCACTCTGAGCCAGTACCCAGACATTCCCAGGTCAGATGGGCTGGGTCCAGCCGCAACCCTCACAAGTGTATAGACCACGTACCTTCGAAATGTTGAATAACTGGCCTGATACCCAAGTGCTCATACCTGTAATAATACACATCTCAAATAACAGACACTGAGCCCTTACTCAGCAGTTCCAGACGTAGTATGATGTATGCTACCTGTCCTAGCACCACAGTATCCTTGACATGTATGGACACTCTCCCTCCTGTCATAGTTAGTTCTGTGTTTTGGTGCTGTTATGCATGGTATGAGGTGTGACCTTGTAGTGCTAGTGTGCTCTTGTGAGCCCTGAATCTGCTGTGTAGTACTGCACAGATATCAACATCCTGAAACATCTGCATTGCATGCATGCAACTCGCAGTTGACATGGCCATCATTGAGTATCAATATGTACATTGTTGTATCCCCTGTGCTACCTATGTAGGTGGCCATCCCTTCATAGCCTCACCACCAATATGCAAAGATGTGCAGACAGAACACTGTGGTAATTAGTATGGGTGTACAAAACAATACAATGACATTCATAGTGTAACTGCATCAGGCATGCTGGTATATACCCACAATGCTATAATTACACTGTACTGTTGTCAACATCATACAATTACAATACGTCTATGTAGTCACCCTGTGCATCAGCACCATGTTAACCTGTATCTGCACCAATCTTACAGATTGCAGGAGGTGGCACAATTTCATCATATGCACAGGGTGTGTACCTGATATGCCTGAGTCTGCCACTGATACAACCAATTGACATGTCTGTGTGTGTGTGTTGGTGAGGGACAGCAGTACAAGATGGGGCAATGTTGATGCAGTGTGTGCATGTATGCGGTAGCCCTAGGTGTTATCACTTTGCATGTGTGTATGAATGCACACAGTCCCCCCTCATGGCTGCCATATACAGGTGTTTGTGGACAGCCGCAGACTGTACCTGCCAGGACATACAGATCACTGTCTGTGGCCACGGACACACTACCTGTGCCTGTCAGGGGTGCTACGGACCATATCAGGTACCAATCCAGACTGGGTACTGTCATCAGAAGCAGGTGTTCATTGACTGGAGACAGGTCCCTGTTGGGACTGTCCAGCACCACGTGCGCATGGTCTCCTTGGGCGGTCCGATGACAGCACAGACCCAGCATTGCTGGGGCTGCTGCTGGCACTATGTGAGTGGCCGTGGCCCTGTTGTCATCCGCGATGGCTGCCAGCTGCTGCTGTTGCTGGCATACAGCCACGTCGATGCCTCAACCGTCCACCATTGCCCTGGCTCATGGACATATAGTTGTGGAACAGATCTAATGTGTCCCCCCCAACGTCTGTCAATGACCTCGGTGAAGTTGCGGATGGCAGCCGCAACATCACGCATACTGTCACTCATGGCTGTGCGACATGCTCTCAGCTCCCTCAGACCCTGTCTGGTGTACCATTCCATACGTGACTGTGCCTGCATTACAGCCCGGAACATAGCTGGGGTTGAAAGACTTCTGTGGGCACGTCTGACAGGGGTGGCACACCCACGGATGCTCCCACGAGAACCCTTGGATGTCTGCCTGTGCGGTACTGTGTCAGGGCCCTGGCCATAGCTGCAGTGTGAAGATGCATGTGCCACCAGTACCACATTACCCTGGTCAATGCCCACTGTATCCTGTCCATCACCTAGGGACATTGGTGACAAAGGATGTATTGGCAGGATGACTGTGCACATAGATGGGGTCAACAGCTGTGTAGTGTCAATTGGCTGACCAATGACAGACCCTGGCACACCTACCTGTGCCATTACACAGGTATCATCATCACTATCCACAGCACCTGATTCAGGTTCCCTGCTGCATGACACCAGAGCAGCACCAGAACCTGTGGGAGTAGGGAGTAAGACAGGAAACACAGTTTACAATGTGTACACCATGCCACCACTGATGCACACATGCACACATGGGCACATGCACACATGCACACATGGGCACATGCACACATGCACACATGGGCACATGCACACATGCACACATGCACACATGGGCACATGCACACATGGGCACATGCACACATGCACACATGGGCGCATGCACACATGCACACACCTCAGTATATGAGATATCAACCCACAGACACAAACACACCTGCAATCAAACACATTGCACTACTGCTTCAGCCTAATATTACTATTAGTATACAGAGTAGTGAAGGTAATGGTATTACACACTCACCAGCATGGATAGGCTGCCTTGCTGTTACACCAGAGGGACCTGCAGAAAAGAGACATTCATCGTCAGTGGGAACAACTGTGCCATTGATACTGTGGGCATGTTACAGTTCAGTAGTGCAACAGTTAGCTTCCACAGGTGTACTGCAGATAATGAGGTTATCACTAATGCACAATAATTACCAAGATAACAGCTACAAATCGAGGTCACACCACACACATGCATAACCTAACAGTGTACAGAATGGTCACTATACACATGGCATGTTACCTGCATGCTCTGTGTCCTGCTGCTGTGTGGCTCCAGCCTCCATCATTACACATGTATGCTGTTGTTGTTGCTGCTGTGCTGGAGCCACAACACTCAGGAATAGTCCCTCCAGTCTGGTGAGGGGGGGATGTCTAGCCACCCCACCACCTGTGGCAAGCTGCTGCCTGTGAATATCCGACGCACACTGACGGACATTTCTAATTAAATCACTGCAGTGATGGCGTACCTGCTCATATGTCCGGTTATGTGTGCCTATGTCATTTACCCGACGGACCAGGTCTTGCCACAGTGCAGCCCTCTCCTGCTGGTTCTGGCTGGTGCGGGAAAAGAGTACAGTAAAATCCCGGACCAGGCTCTGGTGTATCTCCTCCTCTTCTGCAGCGGAGTAGACTGGGTTCCTTTGGTGAACCATGCCCCTGAAAAGGAGAAGGGAAATATGTCAGCAATATCTGTCAGCAGACTATAGCACACATAATACACATTATACTTGACTGCAGTGATATAACTTAGGCACCATATATAGCATCTGTCTGTCTATTGGGGGATATACATGTACATGACCAGATATCAGTGCTCATCCGACAACTGTGCAACAGTACCTGGCACACTCCATACAACAGACTAGTATACTGCAGCAGTCAACGCACTGTTTCACGTACAATACACAACCCCACACTGAGGGTTTGAATCAAGGTACTGTATGGGGAACATTATCAGCCCATGCACTGCACACAATGCACGTTACATATTTCACTGGTACTGCACACTACTCTTACTTGCCATAACCCTACCTACACCACAGTGACATACAGGGTAACACAGCACAACATAGTGTTGATCGCAATACCCCACACACCTGTCTCTGGCCTCACACCATGGACTCACACTACCATGACAGATAGACAGTCATGGTGAGCAATCACACCAGTACACAACATGCACCCAGTCACTAGCACACTCATTCCACCTCACATATTCCATTTGCAATGTGTTAATGGGTGTGCATTGCATCCTATGTACGTAGTGTGCTTTTGGCCCTGGGCCTACAGCAGCATACTGTTATGCTATCCTGTCCCTTGTGACACATGTGTTATGATCGTACCTGCTCCTTACAAACAGCTACACAGGGTGACTCATATGGCATATTACCTATCAGCATAACATTCAGCAGGGGTATGTCTGACATCTACTCATTGGGAGGCCTGCTTCTTAATTCTGTGTGGTCTACTACAGGATATGTCATATCTGTGGGTAGGGTCCCATACCGCCACCATGTGCTCTATACTGCAGTGACAAGGACGGCAGATGTAGGTAATTTGTGTTGTGGATGTTGGAGGTGTTACCATGGTTGGGAGACAACTGTCATGGGTGTGACCGAACTATGTATATCCAGCAGTGGTAACCTCTATGTAGGTAGTCTGTGTGCACTCTGTGGTGTTTGAGTGCATTGACACAGTTACTTGCATATGTCTGTGACCTTCACCATATCTGTAGCTGTCATGGGAGGTACATACCGTGTAGGACATTGTGGGGTGTGGAGGGGTACAGTGACCTACATGTCCATAGCTGACACACCATGTCCGCTGACACATTCCATGTACAGGTATTACAGGACTAGTGTGCCACTGTGTGTATTGATGTGGAGCCTATTGTACACTTGTTGACCCTGTTCCCTCTGACACATGCAGTGGTGGGCAGGCATGTACATATGTGGTGGTTACTGGTGTCAGTGTTTTTGAATGGGGTATGGTACTCCAGTATCCACACTGGTGTTCACTCCATGCCTGTGACACCAGGCACCTGTAGCAAGACATCTGCACACATGTGCCTCACACAGTCTATATATGTATATATATATATATATATATATATATATATATGTATTGATATATTTATATCTGTATATGGATATATATCTGTTTGTATATATGCATATATCATATGTATATCTAGATGTAGATATATACATATAGATGTGGGGAGAGAGGGGAGAGAGAGAGAGAGACACAGGGTGAGTGGGAGTGTGAGGGGGTGGGACAGAGAGTGAGAGATAGTCATATACAGACATGTCTGTTGTCAGTCAGATCTATCTGTATATGTGTAAGTCTCTACAGATATCTATATATGTATGTGTGTATTACATATATCTGTACATACATATTCTACCAATCTCGATGTCTGTGCAGTACATGAGAACCTGGTTCAAGGCTCCTGAGAGCACACCAGCGGTACCAGGCTATACCCCGTATCATGCATTTTGGCCCCAGGACTCGGGACAAAACGGACATGGAGGGGGGTGTGTCCATATTCATGGAGGACACACACACCTCCAGGTTAGTGGCAACACATGAAGCATCACAGACCATCCAGGTGCAGATAACCATAGGCAAACCTGCTATACAACTGGTAGCATGTTACAGACCACCCTCCCGATCTCAGGGACCACAGTCAGCCTTCCTGTAGACATTGGAGGATATGAATGTCCCACCACACACCATCATATTGGGATAGTGCGACTACCCTAACATACACTGGGTGCATTATTCTACCCCAAACACCCTAGCCCAAAGGTTCCCAGTATTCACTATGTCAAATGCAATGGAACAGCTGGTCACCTCTCCCATAACAGGAGATAATATACTAGACCTGATCATCACAAACATGGGGACAATGTGCTACACACTGGAAGGATACCTCTCACTAGTCACATCTGACCACAGACTAATCACCTTGGATATACATATCCCACCTCCCCCACAACACAACAGACTACAGTGGGAGACCTCTCACATGCCGACTTTACACGTGTTATAACTAAGTTGGTATCCTGAATGCCCACTGGGCCAGTGTAATCCACTTCTCACAGTGCAGACACCCTCACATATGCTTCTACAGACATCTCCAAGAATGCATGGATCATGCAATCGCAAATGGAACCATGACCCTCTCCACCAAGGGCAGGCATCCTGTCTGGTGGACCCCAGCATTGAACAACTTGTATAACAACAGATGGTAGCTACTGCACGGCAGAGCACACTTCAGTAGAGCTACGGCATCTCTCATCAGCAGTAGTAGACAGATGGGTTTTGTTGTACAAACATGCAAGGCCAACAATAAGAGGGACATTGCTATGGTCACTACAGATAACCACAAGGCCTTCCTCTGCTATGTTACACACCTGGGTGGGAACCCTCAGTTGTGTTCACAGTTAGTTCACAGTGACATACGCTACACTGAACACACAGATAATGCCAACAGTCTGGCAGACAGGTTCAGTGCAGGTTTCTACACTCCCTCACCCACACATGTGGAATTACTTATCCCAGCTGACTGTAACCTCCCTGTCATCTCAGATGTCCAGCTGGGAACCACCCTCAGCGGAGCTGTAAACACAGCTGCAATGGGACCCAACGGTATTGCGGGTTGTATGCTACGTGAACTGCAAGAGGAGCTACACATGCAGATTACATGCTATTCAGCCGTAGCTTTAATACAGCATATGTACCTGGACACTGGCATACAGCAACAGTAGTCCCACTCCACACAGGAGGCACCTCTACAGACCCTGGTAACTACCGCCCCATACGCCTAACCAGCCTGGTCTGCAACACTATGGAAAGGATCATTATGGTACCCATACACAGAGACATTGGGGACCTAGACACTTGTTCCCACCCGGTTTGGCTTTGTAGAGGGCAGATCCTGCCTTATGAACCTGGTTGACCTTTTCAAATCAGTCACTATAGCCATTGCTGAAGGCATAGCGGTCCATACAGCCTACCTGGACTTGCCTACAGCATTCGACACAATACCGCACTCTGCCATCATAGACATGATCAACAGCTAACATGTAAATCCATATGTCACATGATGGGTTGCAAACCAGCTAACGGATAGAAACCATATAGTCAACCTCACTGGTGCCATGTCAGACTCAGAGCCAGTCACATGTGGTGTCCCATAGGGCTCTGTCCTGGGACTACTCATGTTCGGCATATCATTCTCAGATGTGGAAGTAGACATGGGAGGGTAGTGGCTGACAATGTTCAAAGATGACTGCATACTAGGCGCTATAGGCAATACACCTGCTGACACATACATCCGACTGACAGGCCTCACGGAGTCATGGCCTGACACTGCATGCCACGTAATGTATACTCATACCCTTTTGTACGGACAAGGTACCTACATATTTTCACATAGACAATAACCCATTGAGTACAGACAAAGTAATCGGAGACCTGGTGACACTGTGCAATGCTGACCTCTCATTTGACACCCACGTTGCTGAAGTGGTTGGATGGACTTCCTACCTTGCCCACCTTATCATGAAGGGATTCACATCCACATCAAAAGGGGTCATTGTACCCTTATACTCCTCCCTTATCAGGCCCATGACTGTGTACAATGCCCCATTTGGTATGTACCTCACCTGGCACTTGCAACAGCTAGGGGGACCCCATGAGTACATCACCAGGTGGATCAAGGGTCTGCAACACCTGTCATATGCTGCCAGACTAACGTAACTCATGCTCTATTCCATAACATACTGCCTACGTATGGGGTGATCTGTGCCTGATGTAGTAGGCCATGTCCAATCCATCAGAAGCACGACAGCTATGGATTTAAACCTCAGCACACATATGAATAGGACATACTGTAGGGACAGATCCATCACTAAGAGGCTTCCCATACTGTGAAACAGGATCCCAGTTCATGTTAGGCAGAGACCCTCACTGACACTCTTCATGTGCATTCTTGACAAGTGGATGGGAGATCATAGGTTTACAGCAGGGGTCATCTCTGTGTCACTACTAGACAGAGGCACAGTACACTAATGTTATTATGTAGGGGGGTCTTCACTCTGTCACTACTATACAGAGGCGCAGGTTTCTAAGTCTATCCTATACACTGTCTGCAGATAGCCTAGTACTATACCATGCCACTGTGAAACTATATCTGTCTATGTATTTCTACATCCCTGTCTATCTATGTATACACATATGCATATTATATATATATATATATATATATATATATATATATATATATATATACATACATATCTCGATATACATATGTATACACATGTTTTATATATATATATATATATATATATATATATATATATATATATATATATACACACACACACACACACACTCCTTTTTAGGTCCACATATGTATACACACAGTAATGTACTGCTGAACACCCATTACTGTACCACCTACTTGTACATTGCACTACAACCTACATTGCTATGTGCACATAGCTACCATCACATACATATGTATGTGGAGCCTTCAGTGACAGTTTCAGTATGTCCCCGTCCCTATGCACATCCTCATATACATAGATACAGACCAATAACACATCTGGAGGGTTCACAGTATGTCGAGTATTATAGTAGTACTTTACATTACCTGTGTTTGTTGCAGCTGATTGTGTAGGCTTGCAGTTGCTTGGCCTGCTGTCTGCCTCTTTGCCTTGATGTTTCTGGTTTGTTATTTCTTTCTCTTTCTTTCTTTCTTTCTTTTTTTTTTTTTCTTGGTTTTCTCTCTCTCTCCCTCTCTCTCTCTACCTCCAGCGGGTGCAATGACAATATTGCATGTGTGGACTGGGAGTACAGGATGCTTTTGTAGGTATCTGCACATGTCCATGTGATGGCCTCTGCACCAATTGTTAGCCAGCATTCACTAATTGCATGCAGCCTGTTGTGTAGTGATTGCAGTTCTCACTGTGATTACAGGCCTGTGCTATAAAAAGGTCTGTTAGGTAGGCGTAGCCCTTTCAGATTATCAGGGTGGGGACCATGCTGGTTTGCTGTGGACACTGTTCTGTGAGTGTAAGGGTTGGTATGTCTCTCATATTTCAGGCTGTGTTGTAGACACTGCAATGCATGTTGTTCTGTAAGCTACTGTTAGTACATTTGGCAGGGTGTCAGTGGGGCACAGTTGACATTTGTTTTCACATCAGGGACATCCCTGTAACTCAGTCACAGTTGCTATGTCTGCACTCTTAACTATTCAACTATGGCTGTGTTTATCCTGCTCTGAGTATGTGTGTGGCTTGCCAGATGCTACTGTGACATTATTACCTAGTAGCTACCAACTAGCATGACTGTTTCTCAGCACACAGTACTATTTCACAAATCCACTAGATTTGACAGTAAATATACATGACATGCTTTGTGTGCTAGACTTGTATATTCCCTTTAAATTAATTCCTACTATTTTATGATATATTTCTTTCAGCACAATGCTCTTGTTCAGCACTCATGGCTTAGTGGTAAGTCATGCAGACTAGTGTTTCCAAGGTCCTGGGCTCAAGACTGAGGGAGGTAATTTATTTTGCTGCTGAGAAAACTACAGGCCTTGTCATTCAGAGTGACTAAGGCACTTTTAAGCAGTTGTAAGCAGGTTAGCACTGGTTTGCACGGAGGTCACGCATGCGCACTGCCGCTTAGCTTCGCGCACACCCTCTTACTACTGCTTAAAACTGCTTACTCTCGCACACACCCGCGCTATTTTCTTTGAAAGAAAAGAAAATGGGGAGATAGGAAAGTGGTGAAAAAGGGGTCACAAAGAGGGTAGGACAGTAGGGAAACAAGCTCAGGTTTTGCAGGAGGGATGTAGGTAAGGCCCATAGCTGCCCATTTCTTCATCAGCAACAGCTGTGCATATGTTTGTAATTTGGTGTGACATTTGAAACCTTCCACCCCTGAGGAAGGTTTAAGGACAACAATAATACTTGTTGTACAGCCAATTGTAATTGACAGTTTACATGTCCAGCAGACATGTGTGCAAAATGGGCAGCTATGTATGGGGCATAATTTTTTTGTGGGTACAGAGTGCCCTTTTTTTTTTTTCAGGTGAGAGTGGTATGTCAGGTACAGGAAGTCGGTATAGCTGGGGAGGTAGGTTGGGTAGGTTAACAGACAAGACAAACAAGACGGAGGGGCAGTGTATGACACATGTGGGGGGGGTTACACATTTGACAGGGATGGATGATTGGATATCTCGAGCCCATGAGCCCACAGATGGCAACAGTGGAACTGAGATCCCCGCCCATGGGCAGTTGCCACTGTGCCTTCACTGCCCAGGACGGGGCTGTGCTGGGGACTGTGTAGGCAGGGCAGCAGGCACGCCCGTGAGTTGTGCCACCCATGCCTCAAGCTGGCGTAGGGACCCAAGCACAGCGTGCCGGATCTCCCTATGCACCACAGTCCGGACACTACGGAGGGTGAGTGGATGTTCTCCTCCGGCCACGCTTGCAGAGGGGGGATGAGCCCCAACCCCTGCAGCGCTTCCACCCGCAGGTGGCACAGGGCCACCGGAGGAGGGTCCGGCCTGGGCACTACTGGCAGGTGCACTCGCCAGCTGAGGTGGGAGAGGTGGGTCCGCTGGAACCCGGCTTCCCTGCCGTCCTATGTTTTGCATTATGTTATGACAGTTTGGGTTAGTAACATACAATACCATTCACAATTAGTTGTAACAGCATGCATTAGTATTCCCATTAACCAAACACCCATATATTCAAGCCATTGAACAGCAAGCATAACACATGCATAATTTGAACAGCAATACACAATCCAACAACATGCAGGGTTGATTGATGGCAACAGGCCATCAGGTTTGGAAATATGAACAGGGCAGATGCATCAACGTACATGCAAATATGTATGAACCAACAGGACAAATGTCCAGGGGTGTTAATTGTGATTGCGCATACCAATTTCACGTGGAATGGATTATATGTGGTTATAGGGTAGGGTGAAGAAAATTTAATTAACAACTTCAAATACCAATACATATGCTGTACATTTCTACTAGCTGCAGATATATACACACTACAGTTCTGCCTACAGTTTCCTATGTGATAACTACTTCAGGTTGGTGATAAGAATGTTACTGCTACATCAATATACATTTCATTTTTATTCATACACATTCATATCTGGCTCTGTTCAGCTATATCATCCTGCTACATTTGCTTTATATAGCTATAGACAACTGTGGATGTTTGGTATTTCAGACAACCATACTATCTGCATATTGCAGACTGAGAGCAACATATCCAGATTTTGGGACACACATTCCAGCTGCAGTACTGTTTTCAATACATGTTACTGTTTGGTTCTGCCTGTCACATTCATTTCATTCTGTACTGACTGCAGTATACTTTACTCAGGAGTTATTACTACTTTATTGGTGGATTCATACCTCTTTCTCACACACTCTCACTTATTTTATTTTTACAATTTAGGATGGTACTTAATTCTAGGCTTTATTGACATGTTTTACCTGTAGTTATAACAATCCTTTCCAACAGTCTCACTTATGTCATGTTTCTGTATTTCAACAGGGATATATTTCACACATGTGTTTTAGTCAGCTTCTGCAGCTGTACTTTTCAGCCTGCTGCAGGTTATGTACTATTATATTACAGGTGGGACATCTTTATTTCAGACTTGTTTCATTTTTATGTTTGGATTACAGGCTGCATCACACTTTTGTAATCAAGCAATACTTGCAAACCCTCTTACACTGTTACTTGCACATTTTATTAATTAGTGACTACACTGCACTCTTTTGCTAACTGTCATACTTATATATTTATTTACAGTTACAGGGAGAGAATTACTGACCTGCCTGGTGGCGCAATCACATTCAGCCTATCGCCATAGGCTCGACGGTTCACAGAACGGACACCTGCAGCTGTAATATAAATAAAGTAATATTGGAATACACATCTCCATAATATCAGCTAGGTTAATTTCTTACATAAATAATTACATGTAACTTACTCAGTAGTGGGGCGTTGGGCATTTGCCGGGCCTCCTGGATCCAACAGTTCAGTTGGACCTACTTCCATCTCTTCAGGTCCGCATGGTGGTGACGGACCTGCTCACCAGTCCTTGGTATTCCTGTGGCACTGGTGAGATCATGTGCCAACTGGTCCCACGCCTCAGCCCTATATGCTCCCCACAGGACCTGACCCTGCATGAGTTGGGCCTCATGATTGTGGACAAGGAGCCAAACCATATATTTGGACTCCTCAATGCCCCACCTCTGTGCTCGGAAGCAACTACCCTCACCTACACCTGACATCCTGGCTGCAAGTCGGTTTACAATCGGTTATGCTGTGTATTCCCGCCTATGGGGCTTATATATGCCGTTTTTCCCACATTTATCTGTGATTGGCCGTTTTGGAATTGTATCAGCTTCACAAAACCTGCTTTGTCATGCTCCTCTTTCTATTCATTCCTATATATCTGCTATTACTGCATTTCTAAGTGCAACTGTCATGGCTTAGTGGTTCAGTACTTTGACTATGGTGCATGGTATCCTGGGTTCGATCCTGGCCATTGCTTTTTATATTTTATGACTGTCTACACAGGCTAGGAGGTGTGTCTGTGTAAAGGCAGTTTTGATACAGCTTGCTCAACGTTGCCCGTCGGTTAGCTTGTTGGTGCGGTGCGCAGCTCCGCGCAAACGGATCACGCTGGTTTACGTGTGGTTTGGCTGTCAGCACGCACATTACGCTCAACTCAACTACAGGCACACAGTTTCAGCGTGTTAAAACACTGCTCAACCCCGGGCACACATTTTAGACCTATTAAACCACTGCTCACCTACGGGCACTCATTTTACACCTGTTAAAACACTGCTCACCTACAAGCAGATATTCTCAACTTGTTAAACTGTAGCTCAGCTATGGGCACATCTCACATTTTTTTTTTTTTATCTCACATTTCTTCAAAATACATGGCCCATTTCATTACATTTTACATAAAATATAATTTTATATATGTACATATATGTCAGGGACTTGTTTCGTGCTTATTTCACTAAAAATAAAAATTGATGTTCTTGGGGCTCGAACCATGACTGCCTCCTCTTCAGCCGACGTCTCTACTGCTACGCTATTGCTTCTTGGCTTACTTTGCATATTTAGGTCTTATATGATTTTCCACTGACTGCTAACTGTGGCTAAGCGACGGGCACGCCCGCGCAAACAAGCGCACTCACGGGCAAACATCTTTACAACTTATAAAAAAAAATTATTAGATGTTCATTTCTACATTTTATGTTCATAGTCTTTGGGGCATGTGTTGTGTTGTGTTTATTCACATTTACACGGACTCTATCGTGGGGGTTTACTTTCAGGACTTTTACTCTTCTCGGGCGTGTCCGTTTGCAGGGCTCACCCTACGGACACGCCCCCTACTGTCTTACACGGACCATGTTAGCCTTAGGTATGATTCAGCATGCCCTCATGCATATGCATGACATGCTGATGTCACATCGTTTAACTGCAGCCTCCGTGTAAGCCTTGTAACTCTTACACGGAGGCTTCATGAATCCTGCCCACTATCTTTGCTAGGAATGTTTAAATGTTTCAAACTGATTTTTCATAAGATAATTTCCTATCTAATATGTAACCTCTGTATTTTCTGTTTGCAATGAATGTTATGCATGAAAGCCTCTGGCTTCTTATAATATTTAAAAGTGATATGTAACTTCTCTTGCTATGAATGGAACTGCTTGTGAATCTTTTCTTCCTGGGCCTCCACTGAAAATGGGTTGCTCTGTCCCAGTGGACTCTCCCAGTCAACAAATGCAAATAAAATAAAATAAAAATAAAATAAATAAATAAAAATAATTAAGTTCCAAGTGCCACAAAGAAAGAAAATAATGTCATTTTACACTTCTTATTTTCTATCAATATTTGAGTTAACATTTTTTTCTACAATTTATTTTCTGTAAAAGTGCATTTTTTTCTGGTGTTTTTTTATAGCATGTTTGCATTGCATCCAGTTTTTAGTGAATGAGTTGGTGAATGAAGATTAACATTAAAGATTCTAATTCTAGCTACAAAATTAAAAACTGTGAAAGCAACACAAATCATCTCAGCCCAAGTAACACTTATTAATCAGACGGCTCATATTTCTCACACTTGAACATGAGCTACATTTCTTACTTTGAAAAGAGCAATTAATTTGGACACATTATCAAGTCTGTCATTCAAACATTCCTTAAATTGTCATATCAACAACAATACTGTGACTGCCTACATTTGACTGTTAACATCAATTCACATTTTAATTACTTTGCTTCCTCTGATTTTCAAATGTGAATTGTTTGGGTTCGTGAAGGTCCGATCTTGTCTCCTGAACCTGATTGACTTCTTCAGATCAGTCTCCAGAGCTGTGGACGAGGGTAAGGCAGTCCACACAGCCTATCTGGACCTCGCCAAGGCCTTCAACACCATTCCCCACTCTGGAATCGTAGATAAACTTACTAAGCTGGGCATAAATCCCTATGTCACTCGATGGGTTGCCAACTGGCTTACTGACAGAACCCAGACTGTAAAAGTAGCTGACTCCAAATCCAGCTCCAACTCCAGACAAGTGACAAGTGGAGTACCTCATGGTTCAGTCCTGGGACCACCCTTGTTTGGCATCTACTTCTCTGAAGTATAGGCCAACACTAAGGGACTCTGGCTAAAAAAGTTCACAGATGACTGCAAACTGAGAGCCATTATTGAATCCCCAAATGATGTGGATTTTCTACAAAAGGGCCTTACAGAAACAGATGCTTGGTGCCAGAGCCATGGGCTCAAGCTTAATGCCAAGAAATGTATAGTTATTCACTTTGGGAAAAACCATGTACCCATGAATTACTACATAGGTGGCAGTACACTAAACACCGAAAGTGTGATGAGAGACTTAGGGATACAGGTGGACAGTGGTCTCACCTTCAGTAACCACATCGCCACAACAGTCAGGAAATCCTTCTATGTGGCACACCTCATCACTAAGGGCTTTTCATACAGAAAAAAGGAGGTCATTGTCCAATTGTGCTCATCCCTCATTAGACCCATTATAGAATACAACACCCCATTTGGTATGTACCTCTCAAGACATGTGCAACAACTGGAAAGGCCGCAGAAATACCTCACTAAAAGAATCACAGGCCTAAAGCAGATGCCCTATGCTGACCATCTAAAAAAATGCCAGCTATACTCTGTGGCATATCGTCTACTCAGAGGCGATCTCTGTTTAACATACAAGGCCATGTCAAACCCTGAGCTGCTGGACATGCTCCACTTAAAGAAATCCCAATCCCTCAGAGCCACATGCTCCAGGGATCTAAACCTTGTCATTGCAATGAACAAAACATGCTGGAGGGATAAGTTCCTGACCCAAAGACTCCCCATACTCTGGAATAGACTGCCCATGCATGTCAAGCAGAGCACCTCCTTGGCCGTCTTCATAAGGAACCTTGATGATTGTATGGGAGATAGGAAATTCACCCCGGGGATTACGTCAGTCACCCTGCTAGACAGGGATCCAGTGAAGTAAATATTGCAGTAAGAAATATCCAGGGAATTTTTATGGCTAGACTTGTATAAGCCCTAGGGCCGATAGCCTAGTACCAACCTATGAACCTATGAACCAATGAAGTTGACAGTCTTACATAAGCAGTCACAGTATTGTTGTAAGCTGATGAGAGAGAAAAAAACAGAGTAAATAATCCTCTCATCATAGAGATTTCTCCCTGTCCCTCTAAAATGACATCAGGAAGATGAAGGAATTCAGTGCAAAACAAAATAATGCTATCCATGGCAGCCCCCTTTGAGTGCCTTTGGGAATATAATAAATTAGTAAATAATAATAACCACTTACTTAGAAAAGTTCAGGATATGCTGAAAAACATTTTTTAGTTTTTTAGTCCTTTAAAAAAGACATGATGGAACAATTTTATTGACACACCAGGCTAAGTGATTTGCTTGAGGTCTATTGTCATGCATAATTGACTAATTAGCTGAACCTATCAAAACTGGAAATGAGACTCTGGCTCATTGAAGGAGGGAGGATGGAAGGAGTAACCTTACTAGGTGCTAATATGCAGGCAGGTTCTCCCTGTTTTAACTCAGTAATTTGTTGATGCTTTTGTAAGCTGATTTCATAGAACTTGTAGGAAAAATATTTGTAAGACTCACTGCAGCCCATTTAATGGCACTTGTTCTGATGGCTCTCAAATTGAACGGATCTTTCAGGTCTTCCATTCAAAGTGATTGGACATACAGTAGACCAACTTAATCTCATAAACTGTACTCTCACATTGCATTGTGGGACAGATATAGCTTTCCAAGGAAAATAATCTCATCAGGATTTCTTCCCTCCACCCACAAGGGCATTCAGGGCTTACAAAATAAAATAAAATTAGTACCGAGTACATATTTTGATGCAGGCAGCTTAAAATCAAGAAAAGATAAAAATATGTTTTTTGCAGGTAGTGGTCCTTTATTGTATGGGGGGGGGGTACAGCAATACAGCAGACATGAGCAAAAGTAACACATGGAAAGACATTAAAATGCAACTTTAAGCAGGCAAATTACAAACAGAATAGAAGACTTTAGTAGCAAAACTGGAATGAAAACAGCTGTAGAAGAATCTACTACAGATATTTTTCTACCAAAGTGAAAAATGTTAAGTTTGTGTTAGATATAGCATATCAAGCTATTGATAATGTACAGGTTTGTGTTTTAGTTTGAACATAGATAAAGAATAATAATAGAAAAATATGTTATAGTATTTTATTATTCTAAACTGTATTTCTTGGCTAGTTTATATTAATGCTTCCTGCTGATGATGATTGTGGTCAACAATAAATGCTTCTCTAGAATTTATTTGGGAGATTACAGAGTATTTATTTAAGACTAGACACCAGAGAGTCCTGTTTTTTGCATAATGTTGATAAGAGGAAAAGGAAATTAACCATTTCATTTTCTGCTGTGTAATAATGAATCTTTGCTTGTCTTTCTTATTAAAGTGTTCCAGTGAGGAGCAGGCTGTTGAAGCACAAGTTACTGATGAATTCACAAAGCCAGGCTTACCATGCACATCTACTGAAACTTTATTAAGCTTGAGTAGCTTTGGAGCAGGAAATAAAAAGAAGACACATACCAGAGGACAAAAGGCTACGAGTGAGAAGACCCAAAAAGGGCACAACAGTAGAAAGAGAAACAGGAACTCTGAGAAATGTGATGCTTGTGCAAAGCCTTGGGGTAAACTAGTGCCACGACAAGACAGAAAGAGAAAGTGTTCCAAGATACTTCCTCCAGGTAGAGATCAAGGAAGGAGAGGCATGATTAAGCCAAGTGAAGAGTGGATAGGAGCCCCATGTGAGTTTCACACAGAGAAATGTGGATGCAGGCAGAATTAAGCAACATGCAGTGAATATAAGGACCCAATGCCAGCAGTGGATACTGCAAAATGAATAAATAAAGCTAAATTACAAAGCACCTGTGCCAGATGGTCTTTGCATAGAAGGCTGAATAGCTGATGAAAAAAAGATTAGGGATAAATAAGAACTTAATCTTAATTGCAAGGGAACAATACTCCATTACAATTATTATTTATCATTTCTTACTGAAGTGAAATGTACAATACAACTTTTAATAAAAATGACCAATGACTTCTGAAGTAGTAAGAGAGCTTCATTTATTTGGATTTTGCATACATATGGAATATTTATTTTGTGAATATTTTTGTTTATGTAAACTGGTGTCAAATGCTTACAAGCATTTGATTAACTCCTACATTTTTATCACCAGGCTTTCCCCATCATAACTGCAGAAGTATTGATCCCTGCTCCAAGTGAGTCAGGAAGTCAGGTTAGTCAGTAATCTTAGAATCTTGATGCCTGCATCATATACTTAGGTTTGCTATCTACTGTTTTATAGTCTTTCAAAATGTGTGGAGATGATGAAAATGTCATGTAAAATGCAAAAACAACATGTCACTAGGCTGATGTTCCTCAAAAAGATTGCAAAACAAACATAAGTTAACAAAATAATGTCTTGTAGAAATAAGGAGGAAATTAAAAAAGTGTACACAATTAAATAATCAAAAATTATGCTCAACTGTTTTACGAAATTTAATTAGAAATTGTTTACATAAATCTGTCTGCTGCTGCCTAACAAATGATTCTGCAGGCAGAGGGGAAGACATTTGAAATGGCACTCCCTTCTTTTCTGTTCTGAGCTGCAGTTGCAGTGACAGTTTTCACACCTCTGCAGTAGTGTGGGAGGAGGGGACTGTCAATTCATGTTGGACTACAAAAGAACACTTAGAACAAAGGCATCCAAATTAGCTACAACTGTGTCTGCTGCTAGATAACTTCAAATTATACTGTAAAGCAAGCTCTGATCTAAACATAAATGAGGGTGATTAGCAACAGAAAAGAAGCAGGCCTAACACAGAAGGAATACAAACTGACAGTGAGTCACAGATTTCCCATTATATGTCAATGGCATGGGAATTTACAGTTACTTCCTTATGTCTGGCATGAGTCACAGAAAGGAGACTTGAAATGCTTTATGGGAAATAGAAAGGCTTGAAGGAGAAGTAGATCACGTTGATATAGCAAGCCCCATCGGCAGCCATGTTGTGGTAAACAGGCTAAAATTACAAATAAAGCACTTAGAGTCAATTTTAGGTGTTAAAATAGGTCTGGAAACAAAGATAGATTGGAAAAAACATGTTTTTTAGTTCTAGGGTGGAGTTTTCCTTTAAAAAGAGATGAGATGCAAAAAGTAAAATTAGTATATGTTCTGGGCTTCTGTTTTCTTTATTTATTACAGTTAAAACAGTTACATAACTTCACTGTGTTTATTCTCTCTCCCTCTCTCTATCTGCATGAATTTCTCCAAAGCTGACATTCTGCTTTTTATCCCCATAAGGCATGTGTTGAATTATCTGAGTACCTGAAAGTTGCACCAGTATGTTAAGTTCAACAATAACTAGGATTTAGCAATTTTTAAAAGTTAAATATATACATAATCATATATTATATATACCTATGTGCATACATACATAAGACTCCTGAATAACCCATGAGACATCATGCTATTAATCAGCATAGCAGCTCTCATCTCCTCATATCACATAGTAGCAGGTCACAAATAGTCTTTCCATGCTATTTTCAACTTGGTGTAAGTACCACGTGCAAGTGCCATATGTAAGTGGATGTGTAAGTGCCATGTGTCAGTACCACGTGTAAGTGTCATATGTCAGGGCCATGTGTAGTTAGCATTAGTTACCTAAGTTGCAGGGATCACTTTTTGGTATGAAAAAAATTAGTGTCAGAACACCAGATAATCTAACCTGTGGGCAGTTATGTCAGTGTACAATCCTAACTTGTCCAAAGAAATGAACATTTCTGTTATTTTTATTATTTTTGTTAACCAATTGGAGGAGGGGGGCATGAATGAGCAGTAAATTCTGCACTAACTCTAACTGGAGACCAGATAATTCAGTCTGTAAGACGGTGTTTGCAGCACATACTGCCCACAGTGATGATCAAAAACTTTTTAATTGTTATTAAAAAATGATGAGTGCAGCAAGGTGGAGGTTACTGCTTGATAACACCATGAAGGGACTGAATGCACAAACATCAACAGATTCATTCAGTAGGAAAGCAGTATAGTTTCCCCTGTATGAGCTGAATAGATACTGCAACTTATACTATAACAACCACACAGTACTTTGTTTTGTTTGTATATATATATATATATATATATAGAGAGAGAGAGAGAGAGAGAGGAGGCATATTTCAGTGGGAACACCATTTACTTGCTTTGTGTGTGTGGAGGTAAGGTCTCGGATATTACTGTAACATATTTAACAGTATTGCATATTCTCTGATGAATACCAGATTCCTAAATTTGCTTTCAGTGGGGATGCATTATATTTGTTGTATTTGAGAGGTACAGAAGTCCACAACACAGTGTAAGAATGAGATGTAGTACTGAGGCATGTCTTGAATAATACTGTGACAGTTTGTAAAACTTTCAAAATGCTGATGCTTCCAGTGTGTGCATGAGTGAATGTCTACCTATTATATATGTGTGTGTGTGTGTGTGTGTGTGTGTGTGTGTGTGTGTGTGTGGGTGTGTGTGTGTGTGTGTATTTGTGTATGTTTATATAGAATATTCCAAACAGTCAATGGTCATGTCCCCTGTCAGAAATAGTTATTTTTTAGGATTAATCTATAAATGACCCCATTACTGATGGATTTACTGCACAGCTGGAATCAGAAATAATCAAGAGATTTAAAACTCTTCTGCAACATCAACAGAATGGTTTGGAGGGACAGATGCTAAAACTATAGGACGAGAGGGTGAGACCCCTCAACTTTAAACGGCTGGCCATTGTGCTCCAAAACTGCTGCTGTTGTAGTGATCATATGGAAACATTCACATTGTTGTTTATGAGGTAACCACAAGATTAGGCAGCTGGAAAAAAAATATTTGAGTAAAGCTCACACTTTTCATGGAAATTCCTGTGTGGGTGTTTCTAAGGCTTCAAGCCAAAAATACCAGTAAATGAAGATTCAAAATCAGGGTCAATTTTTACATATTTCTAATTAATTTTAAATTTAATAGAATAGGTTTTTCATTGGCATGCATTTTCTGAACAATAGAAGTATGAAACATTAATGGCTGGCATTAGTGACTGGCTGCAATCCTCTGTATACCTTACAACTTTTGCTTAAGAATTCTGGATAAAGCCAAAAATAATGGTGGGATAAAAGGCCAGATCAGGGACAGGTTTTAAATATTGCTCTTTTAAACTTAGAAAGCTGCTAGAATTACAGGTTTTGCAATAGCATGCATTTTGTGAAGGGTATAAAATCTCAGACTCAGACATCTCATTATTTAGTAAACACCATTCTCAGTGGTTTGCAAAAAAACCCCACACATTTTATGAGCAACAGACCAAAAATATGAGGCAATAATCTAGGCATTCTGAGAAATTCTGGAGAGTTGGTCCTTAGTGATTTACCAGAAAATTATACATTTTACGAAGGACAGGGAATAAATATGAGGCAAAATCAGTAACATTCTGCAAAATTCCAGACAGTTTATTTATTTACTGATTACTATTTGGTTACCTGGTAAGTGTGCTGGTCTATTCACCATTTTTAGCCACAATCCAGGATCAAAAGCAGTAAAGACAACAAGTACAATAAGATATTAAATTCACGTACATACTTTGTACATACTTCATGCAGCTGAGAGTTTTTTTCTATGAGTTAAGTTTGATTTCCATAATTTGACAGAGATCTGCATCATTATTGCTTTTCACTGACTGAGTACCAGGATAGGCTTTGGCTCTGCTGTCAGCCTCTTTTTAGGCAGAATTTTTTCACTGGAGCTACATGGACTTCCAAGGTAGTAATCACATTATTGTATTAAATTATTCATTAATTCTCTTACACTCTCTTTATGCTATTCAGGAAAATGTTGGGAGTAGGCAGATATTTTCTGACAAGCTATGGAAGTAAGCCATAAAAATAGCTTAGATTCATAGGTTCACAGCTATTCCAAGGCCACTGAGTGTCATGACCAGTCACACCTTGCTAGCACCTTCTCTCAGGCAGTACCTCCTCTCTCAAGGAGGACCATCCCAGTCAAGGTTTGGGAGGCGCTGCCTTATAAGCATGTCTCTCCATGGTGCTATATTTTTGATAGTAAAGATTTGGTCCCTGGTTGTAGTATTGGTAGAGATATTGAATTGCAGAGAGACAGGAGTACTAGGGTAACTGGGTCTCTAATGGTGTGATAAGTGAGCCTGAGATCTACCCTCAAAAGTCTATAATACACCGAATAAAGTGATAGAGCTTCCAACCTATCTTGGTAGCTCAGGAACTTTAGGCCTGTGATCTTCCTTATTAGGAACCTTTGGGGCCTTGCTAATTGTTTGAAATGATTTATGAGATGCACCCCAAACTGGGCATTGTACTCAATAATTGTCCTGATCAATAATGAGCGTAAGGGAGTGATTACCTCTTTAGACCATGATGATGTTCCTTTGACTATTATGTAGGCTAAATAAAATAATTTCTTGACAAACCTTGTTACATAATGGGCAGAAAAGAGGTGCTGTCTCCCAAGTACCTACATCTCTGACAAAATATTCATTCTGTAGTGGTGTGTTGCCTATATAGTACAATGAATGGAGGGGTTGTCTTCCAAAAGTGGTGAGACTATACGTTTTTAACATCTGAGCCCATTTTCAGTACACCAAGAGTTTACTAGGGAGAATTCATTCAGGGGGTTATGGGTGTCAATAGACAACATAACAACAATCTCCAGTTTGCAGTCATTTGCAAACTTTATTAGCCAGAGGTCTTGCTTGTCCACTTGGATCTAAGAAGTAAATACAAAAAAGGAGATGGCCCATCACAGAGTCCAGAGGGACACTACTCATCACTTTCATACTTACTGATGTGGCATCTGCAGCTTATACTGTGTGGGCTCTGTCTTTTGGCCAGTTTGCTATCCACCTTACCACATATAGGCCTATCTTTCAAAGGAATTAGTTTCTGTATGATGCTGGCATGGGGGGTGGTGTCAAAGACCTTTTCCAGGTCAAGATATGCCATTGTGCATTGCATGGCCACAATCTATAGCTTCTGAAACCTTTTTGAAGAAGTTTATCAGGTTAAACAGAGGAGCTTCCCTTTATAAAACCAAACTGTTGTGGTCATGTCTAACAAGAGTGAGTCTTATTGTCACATTTTATGACTTTAGTTATAATACACCCCATGGTTTTGCAGATGAGGGTCATAAGGCTGACAGGACTTTAATTACCTAGGTCAGTTTTAAGGTCACCTTATGGAGGGGCATCATCACTGGAGTAAACCACTCACAAGGGACAAAACCAGTAGCTAATCGTAAGTTGGGGTGTGTCTGCAAGGGCATGTTTAACACTGTTTATTATACAGCCCGGTGTATGATATGTAGCAGTAACTAAAGATATCATCAAAATGATTGCTGTATATCAGAAATCTGACAAAACCAAGCACATTGCATGCTTTTTTTATCCAGATGCTACCCTGTTGTGACATGCATTATGGAGAGTAGCAAACCTTGCTGATTGTGATGCACTTAAATGTGTCATTCCTTGGCAGTACTTAATATTTTGACTCTGGTCTTTGGTGAAGTGAAATTCTAGGAAAAGGACTCCATGGGCACATAACTGTCCACTACCCCCCCCCAACATAACCCATGTGTGCCCCCTACTTCCCCTTATCCTGGCCTTGTCAACCCAATCAGATTACCTTTTTTCTTGTTTTCTCATACTTTGCTGTACTCTTCAGATTTTTTCCTGCATTCTTTCTGAGAAATGTGAGAAAAACTTAAGAAATAATAATCTCACTGTTCCCAGCCCTCACCACCCCCACTCATAAGCTATAGCAACCTTCTTGCACGCCTCTGAACAGGGCAAGTTGTAGAACAGGTGGGTCTACGGCAGAGGCCTTCACTAAGCCTGTATTAAAATTCACTTCTACAACCTGAGTTGTGGACACTACCAGGATCTAGATGTTCTGTGATGCATTTTATGTCTGATTTTTGAAAGATAATAATTTGTAGTGTATTGATCAATATGATTATGCTCTGAATTTGGAGAACAAGCATGCTTGTTAAGCATCATTCTCACATCAGAAAGGTTCTTAGCAAGCTTGTATTTAAGTACCTGTTACTGTTGTTAAGCTCTAGTCACAAACTAGAGGATTATTGTATCAATCAGCAGTCACCACAAATGAGCAGAGAGCAGCTGTTAAACACTTCAGTCAGACTGTTTTTTAAGGTCTTACTGAAATGTGAACAGTCTGAATGAAGTGTTTAACAGCTTCCCACCACTCTTCGTGGGTGGTTGTGCTCTGTGTTTCAATAGCATGTGTCTTATAGCACTAATACAATTTTTTTCTCCAACAGTTGAGTATATGGCTACTGGATCACATACCATGCAGATGCAATGTTCAGCTACAATTTTCTATGGAATTTCTGTGCAGTCATTCCAAATGTAATTCATATTTGTACTATACTCATTTTGTGTCACAGATATACTTTTGTCATGGTAGTAGACAGCTAAAATTCTGCTCTTTTAGATCACTTAGTCCCCTTTTTACGCCCCCCCCAGCTTTCAGCAGCTTCCAGCACCCCTCCTTCCCATCCAAATAAAATAAAGTTCATCCTTGCCTTTCTTCAAGTGCAACATAGCTCTGTGGATGAGAAACAGAAAATTTAACCCAAGACTGTTTCCTATACTACAAATGAACAGAGACAGCTCCATGCATGGGTCCCATCAAATTAACTATGGTATGATGCCAGTTATTCTTATTAGGAGTAATGTATAATTATCGACCATGGGATGGGTAAGGCAAATCTATAACCAAATAGGATAGATTATTTTGAGCACAGAAAGGGAAACTGGCTAGGCTTAAAATGGTCCACATGAGCAGCTAGCCTAGCATTTATCTATGAGCTAATGAACCCATGAAAGCAAGTCACCACTATAGTGACTTGATCAGTTAGGTAAGTATTCACTTGGTTTGCTGTGGAAATGTGCTGGTGTGCGTATGTGTGTGTGCATGCACGTGTGCACAGATACTTACAGAACAAACTGCAATGCACCACTTTGCTTAGAATTCTTTCAGTAATCAAACATCAATTAACACAGACAGAAAGTGGTCATTCTTGGGGGGGGGGTGAGGCAATCTGTGTTTGAAAGCAACTGGCCACTGCTTTCACTTGGTGACAGTTAAGCAGGATTAGAGTTGTAGGGAGACTGTGTGTGTGTGTGTGTGTGTGTGTGTGTGTGTGTGTGTGTGTGTGTGTGTGTGTGTGTGTATGTACATATGAAATAAGTTGAAGTACATTATTGAACATGAAGTATCGTTGAAATTTTTGATGGCATTTCTATTTTATACAACAGTCAGAATGTGATAATTTCTTGAAAGATCCTGTAAATAATGAAGTACTTTCCAGTAAAAAAAGTGCACAGCTGTTCTTTGTGAATAGTTTATTTTGATTTCTGCAAAGTAAATGGAGGTATATTGTATACCTCTGAAAGAGGTATCTAAGGGAGATATGGAGGTTAAACTATTGTTTTACTGAACTTCTTGAAAGCAAAGAAGGCAAATCCCATGACTTGTCATAGAACAGTTTCATAGCATATGAACTGCAACCTTTTACCCATGCTGGCAGATGGCAAATGTTTATTAGATTGGGTTTACAGCACACATGTACATTTTCCTTTTTTCTCATGAGGGCAAATACAGAATATATCACACTCCAAAATACATTAAGTTGCTATAGCACCAAAACTAAAAACAATATTTATTTTCCTCCAACAGTGATGTGCTCAATATAAATGTTCATACAACAAAGTGCAATTGCAATGAATTAAAGCATTAATTCAGAACTTTCATCCAGACCAGAACATTCAGAAATTCAAAACAGAAGTTGGCACAGTGGTAGAGCAGTTAGTATTGGTGCTTCCTAGCTTTAGGTTGTCCTTTTCGGTTCCTGGATGGGTTGCCTTCTGTGGAGTCTGCATGATCTCCCATGCCTGTGTGTGTTTTGACTGGTGTACCACTTTCCTCTCAGACCCTAAAGACATGCCTCTGGGTGAATTAGCAGTCTACTACATTCACCAAAGGTGTGTCTGTGTCTGTTTATTTATGTAACTCTGTATAAACAGAGATAATCAGTAATCTTCCATGGGTAACACTGTTTTTACCCAAAGCAAAATAGAAATCCATTGCCTCCTTCTGTTACAGTGAAAAATGTGTTTTGCATAGATCTTTTTTGCCATACTTAAGGAATTTTCTCCTTTTCCCTGTGTTCTGTGATAGGGGTGTTGCTGTGTATACCTTTGGAAATGTCTTGCCCCAGACAATAGAGTGCATGCAGGCTTGCTTCCTGCACAAAGTCAAAACTTCTTTTGACCTGCTCCGTTACACAGAGTGTGGCAGGTAGAGTTCATGCTGTTCAGCCCAAGCTGTTGTAATTTGAACAATCACGTCAGTTTCTCTTAACAGAACTACTTACATGCCCATTAGAATATGTGAGGCTGCAAACTTGTATTATATATTATATTTAAACCATAAATAAAGTTCCTGGCTACAAGCCCTTCGGCACGCTTGTTGAGTTAAATAATACACCAAATAAAATATTTAGACAAGCGGTGATAGAGTGAGGTCTAAATGTTCATTCATTCAACGGAACAACCTTCCGATAAATCAAAAGCACGTAATATTCCACAAAAATGTATTAATACGATAAATGCTTTCACTAACTTTAGCTTCCTCAGATCGCAAACAATGAATACAAAATTAATGCGCTTTATATACTTAGTAACATCTCAAATAATCCATTAGTAATTACTTAATTAAACTAATTGCTGTAGGGATGACTTACAATTTTAAATAGCTTTAAAAACGAAACACAACAGTATATATCTTATAAAAATGTCTGAACATGTCAAGATGATGCATGCTAGTTCTAAATAGCAATGTATTTTTATGACATGGTTTTCTAAAAATCCCTGTATTAAACATGCCACAATTTAATTTCTCTACATATATATCCAAAAACTCAATCTTCATTTGTGAATAATTCATAGTAAACTTTAAACAAGGTGTTATATTGTTCATAATCGTAGTAAACTTTGTTAATTCCTCTATTGTCCCATTCCATAAAATAAACACATCATCTACAAACCGTCTGTAAAATTGTACATATTTCTTGAACATAGGTTCTATGAACAATAGTTGTTCTTCCCAGTATGCTAAAAACATATTGGCGTAGCTATTTTTGGTATATATTTTCACCAAATATGAAAATGTTGTTTTCTAAAACCAACTCAAGAAAGTGTACCAATAAATCAATTAACACACTACTATATGTACTATGTTTCATAAGATAATGGTTCACATAAGTTAAACCATATATTATATTTAGTCAAATTAAAGGGTGGGGATATTACTTCTATTAGAATAATGAATGTCCAGAATATGTCTGAATTGAGTTGACACTGCAGATAAAAATTATATACATTTTTCCATAAAATAATACATTTTCTAACTTAGTAAGAGTCTTCCACCATCAAAAAATACTTTGGCAGCTTATTTCTGAATTGTTCCAAATCTTTTAACACAATATGTGACAGAAGGCTTTTGGATATCTTTCACAATCTCCGTTTCAGACTTAATACCAAAATATTGCATTTGTATGTCTGATTCAAAACAGGTTGTTAGGCAGCATGCCCCTAACTCTTCATCTGTGCAAGTTGAGGTAGTTAGTCCACAAGGGTCAGTGCTAAGCCCTCGTATTATTACAATATATCTGAAGAAATGGTTAGCCAATATGGGCAAACTCAATTACTGCACTATACAGATGACTCCATGATTAGACTGTCATTTGAACTTAACACTAAGTTACAGCAATGTTGCTGACTAGCCTTTAGACAATATGGGTTGTACCCTGCCCAGGATGCAACAACCAATCAGCTTCACAAAGCACAGGCTTCCTCCCACACATTTACTCTGCCATTTTTTTTTGGTTAATGTGTTTCTAAGTTTTTTTTTTTTTTTTTGACAGGGAATTTTGTATACTGCTTTTGCATTACTTGTGAAAGGAACCTGCTAACAGAGTGTGAGTTGTAAACGTGCTGCTTGTGAACACTGTGATTACTTAATTTCTGACCAACTCATTCCAGCAATACTTACCGACTTTGAAGCCTCCCCTAGGCTATTGCATAGATACTCTGGTTCTGCTGGTTGTTGTCCTCGTCTACCTAGAAAGAAAAATATATGTACCAGAGAACTCTTACCAATGTTGTAGGCTCAGCCTACACCTCAGCTGATGGAGAGTGAACCTGCAGTAGCCGTTTTTTGTTCTACTAATCACTCGCTTACCTCTCTGGCTTCCCCTGGTGTAGTTCTTTCAGCTACCATGAATCAGGGGTCAGCCATGTCCTCTTTGCCTTCTCCAGTGTCTGATCCAGGCATGGGAGAACCATCTTTTCTTGGTTGAAGAGACACCCCGTGAGATGCTTCACTGAATAACTAAGGAAAGAGACCTCTTGACAGGGCAAACATCCCATCTCTGAGTCAGATATCTTCTAATGTTGTATATGTAAAGAAAAAAAAATGTTAAACATTGTTCTTCTGAAGAACTGGTTTCTGTTAGAAAATATGATTTTTCTTACAGTAGCCAGATATTTGTTAAAGACCGTAAGTCTTGATATTCAAAAGACTTTACTTGTGTGTAGCATTAATAAATGAATTCTTGAGAACATTGAGTTTGATGATTCTCATAATGATGGAGCTTGGGCTTCTTCTCTTACAGATTCCCAATCCTAAATATCAGATTTAGAAGACACCTGTATCTCTCAACCTCCAGTGGAGTAATATTATTTTCATCAGACCATTACCAGGATGAATGAGGTGTTTCGCAGGAACTAATTGAAGCTTCTCTTGAAATGAGGAGATACCATAATATGTTGCAAATAGATATGCCTAATTCTTTGCCCACTCCTCCCATTTGTCATCACTGGAGGAAGTGCTAAATGCTGCCTGTAATAATTCAGATACATAACCATTAGTCTGTAAAAAGGCAGACAAATTATACAAAGTACATTGAACAAGTACATTTATTTTCTCTCACCTTAGATCTGACCTAACAACTGTTTCCATTCCCTCAAAGGCTATCAACCAATTTCTCCTTAATACCAACTGTTCTCATGGAAATAAGGAAAAGTATTGCACTTTTTGGATAAAAGAACGTTTTCTTCTTTCACTTTAGCTTTCAAAATTCTTAATTATCAGGCATACATGTGGAAGTTTATGCTAAGTTATGTGGACAATTTGAAAGAATTTTCCGCCAGTCTTCTTACAGATGTTAGCATCTTTTTTAAATCCTATTGATTCTACCATTTATCAGTTATACAAACATGCTTTAGTGTGTATGATTGTGTAGATAATGTGTGGGATTCAGTAACTCTGTGTAGATTCTGTGCAGAGACTACACAGTGTTTTCATATGCGCGATACTGCTCATTTCATGGCATTGTGTGGCATTGCACCATGAATATTAATTATGTGCAGTGCTCATAAGCAATGTTTTGAGACTTGCACCAGTGTTGCTGGCCATGAAACCTGTAGACTGAATGTGGATAGTATCACCTAAACCTTTTAGTGCAAGAAATCTGGACAAATACTAAACTAATGGGGGAACAAAGAGCCAAAAATAGGGATAGATTTACTTTGTGTTAGCATGCATTTTCTGAAGGATATGAAATATGAAACTGAAAAGTATGTCATTATATATTGACTTCAATCTTCAGTAATTTCCCAGTAAACCACACATTTTGCAAGGAACAGCCCAAAGATATGATGCAAAGATCTGGACATTCTGCAAAAATCTGGACAGTTTCCCTTTTGTTTATACATTTTTTGTTGAGACCAGTGTTTGCGCAATGTGCTGCTTAGCGCAAACATGTTTAGGTGTGCTCACCTGGTTTGTGCAAAAGTGCAGCAATGCAGAAACTGGAAGAATGGACCATCCGGGATGTATACAGGACCCAGACAGCCACAAACATAAACCGGATGCATGCAAATTAATACTGGCTATCTTGCAAACATGGTAAGTGGTGTTGCACTATGTTTAACAGTGAGAAATTCACAATAGCTACTAATATAGGGCATATCATGTCACTAATATCATGGCAGCAGGTGTTAAGTGTAGGTGTGGAGTGCAGATGGTCCAGGATTGTAGCTCCAGAGTGTACAAATTTTGTTTTACTGTTGTGAGATTGCAGATTATAACAATTAAGTGCAAAGTACACAACTGTTTTCTCAACCTTCTTGTGGCAATAGCTGTAAGTATAGGAGAACTGTAGACATGGTTCATTTAACTAGCACATTTACACAAGTGTTTGTATACCAAATAATCCTGAAATTGCAGTGTTTGCCACTGTTATGTATCGCTGACCATTGAGTAAACATGGTGCCTGACAATGCACACCCTCACCTACAATGTTTGCACAATGCGCAACATTTTCAAATGTTGCAAAACCAAAATGTGCACACTCACAGTAAGCACAAGATGTGCAATAGGTGGGAAAACATCAGCATATAAAATGCATTTGGTGGGAAATGCTCATTCTACATTGAGTTTGCGCTATATCAGGCATGTCAGGAGTTGCTGGTGAGGGTGTGCTCTTTCGGGCGCAAAGTTGGGGTATCCGGGAGTTGAAAGTGCTTGTTAGACTCCAAGTTAAGGATCATGGGCCCCGATTGCTGCAGCAGGACTATTCATACTCAGAATACAACTCTGAAGCCTGGAACAGTACTGTCAAGGCTTTGACCAGTGCTACAGTTATCCCCCGCACTGGTGAGCAATGCAGATATCACTTCAATGACCTTCGGGGGAGGAAGCGGGATACCCTAATTTAGTACAGGAGACAACCCACAGATATGTAAACATCAATTTCAATGAGTAATTGTAAGAGTTAAAAGATGAATATAGTCAAGAATGATATTCATAATGGTATTCTGTTCTTTTTTTTCCACACCTGCTATGGCGTGAGCCTTAAATGTCAGGTCTCATGCCATGCATTTGTTAAGGATGTGAGAAGCCCATGGCATGTATGCATTACAGTAGTACTGTCTAAATAGTATTTTAATAATAATAATAATAATAATAATAATAATAATAATAATAATAATAATAATTTAGTAGCATTAAAAGTTAGGGACCACTTACTTGGTATTTAATACAGATGTATCAAACTGAGCATGCATACCTCAACTGTAAAAAAAAAATATGCATGCCTTAGTCTGTAGCACAAAGTAACAGTGCCATATTCTCAAATAACAGTGAGCATGCATTTGTAAACTGTAAAAGGAAAGTATGTATGCAGTAGTCTGTAGGTCAAAATAACAGTACAGTAGTGAAGAGTAGTAATTGGTTGTGGGTTCAAAAAATACACTTCCCAAATGTACAATGCTGTTAGGTTTTCATCATTATTGCATTGTAACAATTGATAGATAAGATATTACTGTATTAGAAGCTGAAGATTTTTCAGAGCTGGCCAGCAAAGATATTCTTGTAATTGGAGATTCAATTGTTAGAGGAATTAATACATATATTTGCAGAGATGATAATGAACATCTAATAGTGTTATGCTTGCCAGGAGCAAAAATAGAAGATGTGAGACAAATCTTGGAACGCCTTAATGTAAGGAAGTATGGCTCTGTTTTTATTCATGTTGGTACAAATGATGTCATCTACAAGGATTCTCTGACTGTTAGTAGAGAACTCACAGCCCTCTTAGATAGTATTACTTATACTGGTGTTGGGACATATTTTTTCACAAATCACCTATAGAAAGGATAGTCAAGTCATTGTCATCAGGAACAACAATTGCTTCACATTGTAAAAAAAAAAACCTACCATCCACTAGACATTGTTTATGTTCCCAAAGAAATTACTGTAACTTCAAATCACGTTTTACCACCATTGATGTGCAGTGATCATGGGGTTGTAAAGGTTAATTTGTTACTAGATAAGTCTGCCAAAATGAAATCTAAGCCAGTGCACAAAAGGTTAATTACAGATTATATGGAAGCAAAACAGTCACTATGTAAAACTAACTGGCGTGAGGTGTTGAGTGGAAAAACTGCAGATGGAATGTGGAAAGTTTTGAAAGATAAATTGTTTGAGTGCAAAAAAAAAAAATGTTTAACGTCAGGATCTAGGCATACAACATCAGGTGGATATATTTCCATAAGAACAAGATATCTTATTAAGATGAGAGACATAAAATATAAAAAATGGAATAGAGGTCAAACTACAACTTTGAAAACTGAAATAAACAAGCTGAACAAACAGATTAAGCATAGTGTGAGACAAGATCAAGAACATTTTGAAGAAAATTTATATAAAGATATTGAACATAATAGGAAACCTTTTTATAGATACAGAAGATATGGAAGGAGTAAAGACACACAAATTGATAAACTGTGTGCAGGATTTACAATTTATTCTCAGACACAACAGATTATAGATATATTTATAAAATCTTATGCAAAACAGTTTGGCTCCACAAAAGGGGTGGTAAGTTGTCCAAGTCTATATTAGAAGACTGAATGTTTAGGTGATCGAACACCTAAACATCGATTTTCTAATATCGAACCGCACAATGTCGAACATCCCAGGGGAAATACATCCCTCAGCCACAACACAAAAAACATTACTTTACATCAAAACTAAGTGGGGGGCTTTGCCCCCCACACCCCCTAACTAAATATACCAACTCCGAGATCACTCAACAGTAAGGAAATAGCAAACTCCGGTGAACAGCCAAGGGAAATCTTTCCCTGCATTAAATCAGCCATTCACCGTTTTTTGCTTTCGATATTAGAAGATCGATGTTTAGGTGTTTGATCACCTAAACATTCGGTCCTCTAATATAGACCCAAGTTGTCCTAGTGACATCCAGGTAACCCCAGACACTGGAATGAAATTAGATTATATTGAAAAAGAACTGCGCAAACTGGATCCAAACAAAGCAGAGGGAGGAGATGGAATTAGTAACAATGACCTGAGAACACTTCAGCAAGAACTTACAGTACCATTATATCTACTATTCACTAGGTCATATAAATATGGGGAGATTTGGAGACATGCACTTATTAAACCTGTTTTTAAGGGAAAGGGGAGTAGGACAAACCCAGAGTCATATAGACTCTTAAGTCTACTTTCATGTTGTGGAAAAATAATGAAGAAGGTAATATTGGATAAGTTATTGTCAGAACTGGATAGGTTGGGTCTTGCAACCTATATCAGCATGAATATGTTAAAAACAGATCTATCACCACCTGTAATATGATATTCTATAACAATATAATAACAGCTATAAATGAAAAATTCTGCTGTGATGTAATTTATATCGATTTAACTTGAGCATTTGACAGGGTCATGCACAAAACACTGATCAATAAATTAGTACAACTAGGTATTGATGTACTCTTGATAACATAGGTTACAAATAGGACATAGCAAGTATCATACAATAACTGGGCTGGTGAAACCCTTGGTTACAGTCAGGGTGTCCCACAGGGCTCTGTCCTAGGCCCTTACTTGTTTAGATTGTATCTTTCAGACCTTACTTTTTCATCTGAGGTGTTCTACAGTCTATATGCAGATGACCTAAAATTGGGTAAACTGATTGCATGTGTTACAGATAAGGTATGTTTCCAAAATAACTTGACTAAATTGACCATTTGGTCACATGAGAATAATATGCTGATAAATACATCAAAAACTAAGCATGTGAGATTTGGTAGGCATGAATTGAAAGGTGAATATTTAATACAGCATGCAGTGATTGAAACTGTAGACTCATTTAAGGACCTTGGTATCTGGGTAGATTCAGCTATAAGTTTTTCTAATCATATCAACCCATTGGTTAATGATAGTTATAGAACTATAGATATAAAAAGATTTATAAAGTCAAGGCAATCAAAAATAATGAAGTCATTGTTTGTTACATTAGACCCAAACTTGAGTATGGAATAACAATATGGAAACCCTATAAGGAAAACAAGCCTGAGTAAACTGGAAAGAGTACAATGGAAATATACCAAGGGCATCCATGGATGTGAAAATGTAAGTTATTATGAAAGACTAAAATGTCTGAACTTGTACAGTGTCTCTTACAGATACCTAAGGGGAGATCTTATTCAGGTATATAGGGCATTTAGTGACAACTACCTCGTGGAATGTTTGGGGTTAAAAAAGTACTAGAAAATCATCAGACAAGCTATGTAGATTCTAAAGGAATGAGAAGTTTACTAACTGGTTCTCTGGCAAAGTAGCTGATGCATGGAACAGACTACTACATTACATTAAAGCAAGTACTAGTTTAGATATTTTTTAAGAAAAGCCTGTATACGTATTATGGGAACAAGTGTTTTGGTATATTGGCAAACTAGAATGGCATTAATGCCCATGCTTGACATATTTGTATGTATGTATGTAAGTAACTTTCTACCTCTATAGCAGTGGCACAAATGGCCATCTGCAAACTATAATCAGTATAAATGGAATACACATGTGTTCAATATATGTACAAATCAATAACTGGTGGCTGAAATCTGTATGATAGTGTGCCTCTGTTATAAGACGTGTAGTCTTAAAATAATGAAGAAATGTGTTAGGAGTTTGTAGCGTTAAAAGTAAATGTAACATAACAGAGTCACATAACTGTATTAATACTTTGTATGTCACATTTAAAGTTACTAATGTTCTCTCTGTTTTTTTTTTCTCACTCTAACTCTTTTCTCTCTTTTCTCTCTTTTTATTTATTTATTTATTTTTTCCACAGCACAGTGGGGTAGGCCTGTTTCATGGTATCCACTTGCCCTCACTCATCCGCTGTCCAGCACATCTGGTGCACAACCTGGTAGCACCCCCTTTGCCCCCCCTGCACTACCCGGCCCCTCAGGTAGTTCTGCGCTGGAGGATAGGACCGTGGCACCCTTTGCAAACAGTGGCAGAGGTTGTGAGTTTATCACCTACTAGGAACTGCCCAGGATAATGCATAGGATTGTGCTCTGCACTGTGGGTGCATGCCTATGCTGTATGGATTGCCTGCTCTCCATCTTCATTCAGAGTACATATAGGAGATACAGACACTGGACACTGCAGTCAGCAGTGCAGTTAGGTGACAGTGATGACAGTCCACTCAGTGAGGACTAGATTCTCACTGTCAACTGTCTCGATTGGCATGGGACCTGGATTTCCCACCCTGGCCCCAACCATGGTGTTCAACCAACTCTTGTGTCCTTTGCCATCCCTGTATTTTGTTTTGTTTGTCTTGTCTGTCTGCAACTGCTTCTTCACCTGACCAACTTAACTCACCCAGGCATTCCTACATCCCTTCCCCAAAATTTCTCTCGCAAAAAAAAAAAAAAAATGGGCACTATCCCCAAAAAAAAAAAACTGTCCCATACATAGCTCTCCATTTCTTACACATCTTAATGACACACTTGATTCAGTCTAATTCCTTATACAACAGATTGTGTTGTGGTCACTCCTCTCTGGAGGTGACAGTCCAAATTCATCTGATATTTTCCATATATGTTCATGCTTTATTCTTGAAGAAATGGCTAGCTATGGTTCATTCCTACATCTTTTTTGCACATTCCTGCCTTCCTTTCCCTTTGTTCTTCCCCCTGCTTGCCCCCCATTTCACCACTTTCCTGTCTTGCCCATTTCTTCTCTTTAAATGTTTCTCTTTAATGTTTTCCAATACATACGTATGGTGAACATCATAAGATATTCTATCGCATTCAGATCTCAGGATTGTATGACAGCACTGTAGTCAAACTCATCAGAACGGTAATACAGTATAATGCCCTGTTTTGCATGAACCTCACCAGGCACATGCAGCAGCTGGACAGACCACAGGCTTTCGCATCAAGATAATACAGGGTCTACTAACCATGACATGCTGTATGTTGGCAGATTAAAAGACATGTCACTGTCATCTCTCTGGTATCACATTAAGTTGTAACTGGCATTTTAAGTCTCTAACTTTTGGTTTAAGCACTTGGGCTTCAGGTCAGTTGTCTTACATTAAGAAGGTTTGTAGTCTGCACTCTTTTGGGAGGAGATTGTAGCCTCTGCTCTTCTATACTGGGAATTGCTGGTTGAATGCTTATTGTGCCTACCTGTTGTTCTAACTGTCTTTGTTATGGTTTAAGCACTTGGCCTACACCCATCTAAGCTGGGAATTGCTGATTGAAGGCTTATTGTGTTTGTTATTCTGAAAGTGTCTTTGTTCTGGTTTAAATACTTGGTTCCAGACCACTTATTTTTCACTAGGAAGGTTTGTTGTCTACACTATTTTTGGAGTGTTCTACTGAAATGTGGTTGCAATTTTCTTCACTTTAAATTTCTAGTACTTCTACATTTTATAGCATAGGCTAGATTTAGGCTTGCTGAAGTTATACTGCTTAGTATCATTTGAGCAATAAAACCAGTTCTCTTACATTAAGAATGCTTCGTTGCACCCTTGTGCAGAAGTGTGCAGCCAAGGACCCATCTAAATTTGGGGATTGCTGGAATAAGGCTCAGTCTTAGCCTTTCCCTTTGTTTACTTTTTCATAATCATTTAACTTCACTTGTATTCCAGAGTCATGTGTGGCTGGGTTTGCACTCCGTTTACTGGAGCTGCTCAGAGAGTGCACTTCTGCCCTGTGAGCAAATCAGTTGTGCATTGTGAAGCACTGACACATTTTCTACCCCTAGCCCTCCATAGAATAGACACTTTTTGTTAGTCTTACAGCAAAACCTGGTCCATCTAGCCCACTCTGCACTAGTTACTACAGTATATACCTTCCATAATGGATGGACAGTTTCCCACCATTTTTCCAGGCAGCCTGATTGACGTGGGCATCTTGAGGCAATATAGTAATTGCCTCATGTATACTGACAACCACTTACTGCTAAAACAAACTAATACAGCATGTGAGCGCTGTACCTATACTATGAATTTGGAATCTATTCTCTCACATAACAACAAACCAGATATCAAATATGTTGTCAGCACACACACCACCTCTTGCACATAACAAGCTCACAACACATAAACCCACATACACAGAGGTACTCACTGGAAACCTACCTAAAGGTCAGAGACTTCCCAAGTGCAAACCTACTGCACACACTGCAGACCCAACAGAATCCACTACACATACTAATACACACAACATTGTCACAGCCAATAAGCCCCTAAGGCAGAACACCTCAAAACCAAATGTCTTGGTCATAAGTGACACCATAGTGAGACACACAGATGTCCCCTTCAGCAGGCTGGATAAGGAGAAGGTCACAGTCATCTGTCTGTTAGGTGCCAGGATCTGTCATATCATGCACACACTCAAGTCTGTCAACAAGTACCATTATGACTCTGTCATAGTCCATGTTGCAGTGAATGATTGGAGGTGTACCTCACTGTACTATATGAAGAAAGGCATGACTGAGCTCTCAGATTATCTATCCCAGGAAGGTATGTCCCTAGCCCTAAGCAGCATTCTACCTTCCCCTAGGATGATGCCTCAATATAAACAAAACATAACTGGCTTCAACAATTGGCTTAGCTTCTGTTGTCAATATAGGGGAATCCAGTATCTGTCAGCCTGTGATGATATGGCTGACAGACCATGCTGCTTTGCCAGCGATGGTCTTCACCTGTCACTTCTTGGCTTTTAGATACTGGCAAAGGTACTTGCCTCCCCCATAGTGGTGTTTTTAGGCACTGTCAGAACAACTAAATTCCCGATGTAAAAACATCCACTAGAGACAAATTGAAAGTTATGCTACTTATTGCAAGGAGTGTAAATCCGAAACTACACTCACTGAAAGCACTTCTTACCATGGAAGATGCCCATGTCTGCACAGTCATAGAGACATGGTTCAAGACTGTGGAGAGCACCCTAGCCATACAAGGCTACAATGCCTTCCACACATTCAGACATCAAAACGGGAGTGAAAGAACTAAAGGCAGAGGTGTATACATCTTCATTAAAGACATATACACCTGAAGACTGGCCAGACTGTATGAATCTGTAACACTACTCCAAGTCCGACTAACTGTAGGTTAAACCCACTTCCATATCATTGTTAGCTATAGCTCCTCCACTATGAACCATGAGAACCACTTTCCCTACTTGGACTTACTTGAGTCACTCACTATACAGCCAAACTCCTTGGTCATGTGTGATATCAACTTTCCTGCTATCAATTGGGAGTTATATATGAGCACCGACATGCATGCCCTAAGGTTACTGGACTTTGTTATTACAAATGCTCTGTAACAGATTGTCTGCACCCACACAAGGGGCTTGAATGCTCTAGACTTAGTACTTACCAACATAGGGGGTCTTTGCACTAACCCTTGTGTGTTGCCCTTCTTAGTCAGGTCAGATCAGAATTCAGTCTCATTCGAATTACCACTCATACCTAATACCCCCTCAAAAGCAAAAAGAATGAAACATTTCTCAAAAGCAAGCTATAGCCTCCTAAGGAATGCTAAAAATAGTTGCAAACCTCCTTGCTACCACTGTTAACAATGACTGCTATACAGATGTGTACACAAATGGCCTGTGTAAACACCTATACAAATGCATAGAGTTGGCTGAACCTGCATGTATCAAAACAAGGTCCTCACAAATGAACAAGCCACTCTGGTGGGCATCAAGTATAAATAGGTTATACAACAAGTGGAAGAAAGTAATATCTAAGAACAAGAGGGAGAAGAGGAAGGACACCCTCCACAGCTTGAACAAGCAAATTAGCTATATTGTAAAGTCCTATAAAGCCAAGTACAAAGCTAAACTAGCATCCCTAGCTGAAGATAACCAGGATCATAGGAACACAGGAGGTTACTAGGCTAGCGACCTGGAGGTCATTTCAAGCCTAGCCGTTTCATCCCAATGTAATACCATAGATACTCTAGTCAATACCAGGATTATATTTAGTAATGACTATCCATGCCCATAGGTTCATAGGTTCATAGGATGATACTAGGCTATTGGCCCACAGGCACTTATAAGCATAGCCAAGAATTTTGCCCATGTTCCCACAAAGCAGCACCTGTTTCCCCTATCTAGCAGTGACACAGGTGGGATTCCATGGGTGTACTTTCAGTTTCACATCCAGCTGTCCAGGTTCCTCTTAAAGACGTCTAGTGAGGTACTCTGCTTGACATGGAGAGGGAGTCTATCCCACAGATGGAGGAGTCTTTGGGACACAAATCTATCCCATCAACAAATTCTATTAATGTCACAGAACAGATTGAGGCCTTGTGGTCTTGAGTGCAGGTTGAGTGAGTGGAGTTTGACTTGCAGATATGCAGGAGCTCCATCAAGGCTGTGTCTGAGATGGCCTTGTATGCCAGACACAGGTCACCTCTGAGCAGTCTGTATGAGATTGAGTAAAGGGACAGGACTTTTAGCCTATCTGTATAGGATAGGTGTTTGAGACTCTGGATTTTCCTGGTCAAGAATCCCTGTGGTCTCTCCAGCTGCTGCATGTGTCCAGAAGGGTTGTGGGTGCTATCCCCAGTAAGAATTTATGGCGCCCCATCCACTCATCCAGGTTCCTTTTGAACAGTGTCATAGAGGTGCTCAGCTTCACATGAATTGGCAGCCTATTCCAAAGATGTGGCAGCCAATGGAAGACAAATCTGTCCCTCCAGCATGTCCTATTCAAGTTGGGGGCCATATTTAGGTCCCTGGAATGGACAGTAGTAGTCCCATTTGATATCCAGATGTGCAGCAAATTCATTAGGTTTGGGTCAGAGTTTGCTCTGTAAGCCAAGCATAAGTCTCCCCTAAGAAGTCTATATGATACTGAGTATAGTGACAGGAACATTAGTTGGTCTGTGTAAGGCACATGCTGGAGTCCCTTGATCTTCTTAGATAGAAACCTCTGAGGTCTCACCAATTGTTGCAGGTGCTTTGTATGGTACATGCCAAAAGGGGCATCATACTCAATTATGGGCCTGATTAGTGATGAGTATAGAGGGGTTATAACCTTCTTTGCTCTAGAGGTGATGCTGTTGTAAATCAAGTGATCTACATAGAAAACTTTCCTTTCTACAGTATACACATGGTGGTCAAAGTTAAGGTTGCAGTCTACTTGTGATCCCAGATCTCTTACCACTTCATAGGTGTATGGGGTATTGTTGTTAATTTGATAGTGTGAAGGGACATTGTTTTTACTGAAAGAAATCATGATTCATTTCTTTACATGCAGTTTTTGAGACTGTGACTAAGACACCAGTTGTTGATCTTTGTAAGACCCTCCTGAAACATACTGACATAATTTGGGAATTCAATAATTGCACCCAGTCTGCAGTCATCTGCAAACGTGGTCAGCCACAGCCCCTTAGTTTTAGTCTGAACGTCTGAGATGTATATATAAAACAGTAGGGGGCCCAGCATTGACCCTTCTGGCACTCCACTAGTGTCAAGTCTGCTGGTTGATGTACAGTCACACACTTTGATAATGTGTGACTGGTTTGTAAACTAGTTCACAAAGCATCTTGCAAAAAAGGGGTTTAGATTCAGTTTGCTATGTGTATCAGTAATGCCTAAGTGTGGGATTGTGACAAGGGCCTAGGTATGCTGTGTCCACAGATGTGCCCTCATCAATGGCCCTGGTCACATTTTGAAAGAAATCCACCAGGTTTAACAGGCAGGATCTGCCCTTGACAAAGCCGAATCAGGAGGTATTCTTTAGCTATGGCAGAAATCTACAAGGGAAGGCCCAGCTTTGTGTTGAACTAGTAGTGGTTGGTACCACTCATACTGACTGAGTGGACATTGCCAACTTGCTATCAGACAGATTTGGGGCAAACTTCACCCCCCCATTACAACCAGATGTGCCCCAAAGCATACTTGTCACCAGTCCTCTATCTAGTTTCCTCCAAAGATCAGTTCATAATCGCACTCTCCATGGCCAAAAACATAGCCTCTATGGGACCAGATAACATCCCAGGCTACCTACTAAATGGTCTGAAACAGACCTAGTGGAACAAGTTGGCCCAATCTTCATCCACCGTGTAAGTACTGGCTTTGTCCCAGCAGAGTGGAAAACAGCAACAGTAATTCCCTTGCACAAAAGGGGTCTGTCAACTAACCCTGGGAACTATAGACCCATAGGCCTAATCAGCCTTATCTGCAAGGCTATGGAGAGAATAATCATGGACCTTATCAACAAAGACATAGGAGACCTTCAAACTCTTGACCTGGCACACTTTGGCTTCATTAAAGGTAGATCATGCTTATTAAACCTGGTGAAATTCTTCAGGAATGTCACCAAAGGGGTCTACTACTAAATCTCGTAGCCCATATTACCATCTCTGAAAATCCCGAGACTACAGTAGCGAAAGTCGCAATCCCAAACATCAGAATTTTAACATGGTATGTAAACACCTGGCCAACTGAAACCCATGCTGAGGCTAACATGCCCTGTTCTCCACTGTAGTGTGATCCCAGAGTTGGTATATTTAGTTAGGAGGGGTGTAGGGGGTGCAGTCTCCACCTAGGTGAGTTTTACTTACCTCGGCATGAGTTTCAGTTTAATTTGGCCAAGTGTTTACTTACCATGTTTAAAATCCAACATTCAGGGTTCTGATGTTTTGTTATTGTCATCTCGGGATTTTTGGAGTTGGTAATATGGGCTTCAGGGTTTGAAAGTAGAACCCACCAAAACCCTGGATGAAGGCAAAACACTACATACAGCCAAGCTTAACTTAGCCAGAGCTTTTGACACAATCACCTCTCAGGCATCATTGAGAAACTCACACAGCTGCAAGCAGTCAAAACTTTTTCAGATGATATAAGAATGCCATTTGGTCTTGATAAATGTGCAAAGGCAACTTTTAAAGCAGGAAAGCTGCAGTACCAAAAACATCAGTTTGGGATAAGAATGTGATATAAAAGAACTTGAGTAGAGGGAGTGCATAAATGTTTGTGAATTGATGAAGGAGCAACAATAAAACATGAACAAATGTGAATAAAACTCAGTAAGGAATATTTTAGCAGACTTAAATTAATCCTGAAAACACCGTTGACATCTAGGAACAAAGTTCAAGCTATAAACCAATTTGGTCTTCATGTCCAGACTTACAGTTTTGGAGTGAATGACTGTCTCCAAAAGGTGTTGGATAGATTAGACAAAAAAACAAGAAAAATGTTTCATGCTCATCAAACAGCTCTAGCTCTATTTCACTTGTGGCTGCCCCTTCAAGTGAAGAATTTCTAATAATTACCCTGCAAACAACTGAGGGCAAAAGGAGTCACTACTGGGAGTTTTACTGTCTGAAATAGTCTTATCTCTAGGTCTGCTTCACTCATAGTTGCCCGCCTCCTTCCCAAGTGAAGAATTTCTGAAAAATATTCTGCAAACAGCTGAAGGCAAAGGGACTCACTACTAGGACTTTTACTGTCTGCAATATTCTTATGTAGGTGTATTCCCTGTTAACTATTTTTTGCATCTAGTTCTTAGTGCTTTTACTTAATTTTATTATATTGGCTTAGCGTGCACACTTAGAAGGTCTCCACCCCTCCTTTTCCCAATCCCTGCCATTGAAATTAACTGCCACTAGCTGGCAAGAGAACAACACTAAATGGCTGAATCTTAGTCCGGATTAGCAGCTCATCTTGTAAGCAAAACAGTGCTCTACAGTTATTTAAATTTGCCAGTATTACTGTCTACTGTAAAGTCACCCAAGTCCCTTCAAAGCAGTTATTTTTTCTATTCACTGTGAATAAATAGTGGAACACAGTAACTGGCATTATCCCTGCCATTAAACTACAACACTGCTTGCCTTCATTACTTAGACTCCTGATACTTTTTTTCCCCAGCTCTTACCTCCTAGGTAGGGCTCTAGATCAGGTTTCACTACCATCCCCCCACTGAATGCACTCACAGCAGCATTAGTAAGTAACATTACCTCCCCTTTCTCTCCCTTCTGCACTCCAAGCTACCATCTGTACTTCAACCTACCTTACTGATTGTTTCTCTTGTCCTACCTTGCAAGTCAAGTCGGGCCCTCCCGCTCCATTCCTCCTTGCTTTGCTTGGGCTCACTTTGCTCCCCTAACCCCATTCTCACCTACCACCATATCAATTACATATATACTTAGCTAGACCCCACCCAGTTTCAAGCAACCAATCAACACACATCCCACTCTAAGCCCATCCCACACTCACTCAATCAGCATACGTCTCACGCTGTTAACCCATCCCACCTACCTCAGTTAGCAAGCACCTTTTTCGTCTGTAGTACAACCAGCTTCAACTCATCACTCCCAACCCTTTCTCTCCCACATCCTATTCTGGTACTTCTATATTCACCAAACATTCACCAATGTCACTAATACATTTCACTCTATTGCCACTTCTTTTTTTCTCACTATGTCTCATACTACTTCTACACCTTACACCACTACATCATACTCATACAGTACCAAAACCCACCTCTTGTACAGCTATCCAGCTTCTTAAACACAACTCCTATTCCACAATATCTCCCAGTCTTTATTCCATTAACACATTATTATTCTTCAAACATACAATCCTATCACATACATAGCTAACTCTACAAACTGCACTCTTCATAACTCAGTTTTACTCTAAGTATAAACTGCTTCAACAGCACCACTCATACAGTGCATCCACGCTTCCACAATGTGGAGACATCCACCCCAACCCAGGACCCACTCCAACTACCTTCCTACCTCCCAAACCTCATAAATCTCTAAAGCTCACTACCATTAATATACAAAGTATCAGAAACAAAATTCCAGAATTCCATGCCTGGATAGCACATTCCAGACCCAACATAATTGCTGTAACTGAGACATGGCTAAAACCATATATAAAAGACACAGAGTTCCTCCCTCCAGGTTTCTTCTGCCTAAGGTCTGATAGACCCCACAAGAAAGGGGGAGGAGTTGCTCTTCTTTATCCTAACTCTTTCAGCATCATTCCTTACCCAAACTCCATTCTCCAATTCTCTGCAGCTGAACTCATCATTGCACATCTAAAACTAAATGATTTCAAAATATGTGCCTGATAGCCATTTGCATCCCACCTGGCAGCAATGTTTCTGTCTTAGAAGAAATATTAGCCTGGACCTCAAATAATATCCACACTGAAACTATAATCCTAGGGGATGTCAACATAAATTGGCTAGACCATACAAAACCTTCTCTAAATGCTTCCATCAACCTCTACAACTTCACTCAGCTCATTACTACCATAACCAGGCCTAGCAATAGCACTAATAAAGGCATCTTACTTGACTGGGTATTAGTGTTCAATCCCAACAAAAACATCTGCAGGAACTCTGCCCTGCAATATCAGTGACCATCTGCCCGCCTATATAACACGTGCCATCTCCTCAACCTTACATGAGCACCAGTACAAACCCTCTAGATGGCTAACTAACTTCAACCCCATAAGCTTCAATGAAACATTAAGCAAAATCAATTGGAGCATTCTAAAGTATTTGCTTCTAGATGAAGCAGTTGAATTTTTCCATTCAACTTTCCTCAGTATACTCAGTAGAATGGCCCCCCTCCAGAATAAGAGAATCAAAGCAAATCACGCAATTTGGCTTTCTAGAGACACAAAAAAACTTATGGATACCAGAGACCAAGGATGGAAAAATGGCATAATAGTAAATCCCCATAGATCTCCAGCTTTCAAACAACTCCATAATCAAGTAAAGTGTCTAGTTATTAATGATAAAAAACAGTACTACTTCCATCTCCAAAACAAACACAACTATAACCCAAAACAGTTCTGGAATTCAGTCTCCACTCTATTAAACCCTGGCACCAAAAGCAATCCTTGCCCAAACCCTGACAAAACCCATGCTGAACTAGCTACCCTTTTCAACTCCTACTTCATAGACACTATATCCAAACTTGCTTCCACCTTTCCTACAGCTACTCACAACAGCAACCCCACTTCTACAAACCATACCCTAAAAAAAGCTTTCCCACCAGTCTTTCTCCTTCTCTCATGTTCCCACTTCCACTATTTCTAAACTCCTTCTAAAACTCAAACCTGGTAGTACCACCCCAGACAGTTTACCATCAGAATACCTTCAAATGTCTGCCAAATCCATCAGCTACCCCATAGGCATTCTCATAAATAGCTCTATCCAAGAAGCCTATGTACCATCCATTTGGAAGAAAGCTTATATCATACCCTTACATAAAAGCGGTGATAATTCAAACATCTCAAATTTCCGCCCTATAGCCATTCTATCTCCTATTTCTAAAATAATGGAAAAATGTATTCAAACTCAACTCATGGATTACCTATCCCAAAACCAACTACTTTCCACAACTATGCATGGATTCCGCCCTGGTCATAGTACTACAGCTGCTCTCCTATCCTTCCTAGACACTGTTAACCACAGCCGCAATGATGGTAAACTTATCTCCACACTCTTTCTTGATCTCTCTAAAGCTTTCAACACCATCTCCCATCCTCTCTTCCTTTCTAAGGTCTCACACCTTGGCTTGTCCACACCTATCCTTAACTGGTTTACCAGTTACCTCACAAACAGACAACAATCCACCAAATGGTCGCACTCTTTTTCTCCTTTTCTCATTACTTCTACCGGAGTTCCACAAGGATCCATCTTAGACCCCCTCCTTTTCAGTATTTTTATTAATGACTTTCACTCCACTCTCACTCATGCATCTGCAGTTCAATATGCAGATGATTCTGCTATTATCTGCTCTGATAACTCTGAAATCGAACTTCTGAGAATGCTTTCTCTATTACAGAAACCTGGATGACAAATAATCACCTTGCCCTCAACCCAAATAAAACAAAACTCTTGCTCTTTACGCCCAAAAAAGTACTACCATTAATAAATCTGATTTCATCATTTTCTCCTCCAACAAGACTGCCTTAGAGGTAGTTTCCCATACTAAGTTACTTGGCATAACCTTAGATGACAACTTAACCTTTGACCAACAAATCCACACCACCATAAAAAAACACACCAAACACTTGGTACCCTCTACCGACATAAACACTTTTTAAACTACTCTACTAGAAAAACACTTCCCCAAACCTTTATCCTACCTTCTTTTCTGTATGGTGCCCCCATTCTGACAAACATCCAACCGTCATTAAAAATTAAAATGGAGAGCTGCTATAACAAAATTGCTAAATTAGTTACTAGAGCAAAATATTCCTCTCACCACTGTCACTCATTCCAATCCCTGAACTGGCTAGAACTCCCACAACACCTAACTTACATACAACAAGCCACAGCTCACAAATTCATCCATAACTCCTCCAAATGCCCAGCCCTGGCTTCACTTCTGACTCTTTATCAACCAAATCATTTGCTAAGATCTGAAAATCAATCACTTATCCAAGTTAAGAGACCTAAACTCCATGTAGGCTAATAACTTTACTCTTTTACTGTAGCTAAACTCTGGAATGCCCTTCCACCTTCTCTGTGGAATATAAATAATGCCCCATCATTCAAAAAAAATCACTCTACCAACATATCTCCTCTCATTGGCTATGCCCTTGCACCATCCCCAATTCCTCAGTCACCTGATTACTAACCTGACTCATCTCTCAGATACCTACACTCTTCTTCACTCTCCCTATTGTGCACTCACCCTTAATCACAGCACAGTGTGCCTTACCCTGCCTCACATGGTGTGTAAAAATTGTGTAAGTGCAGATTATCATTATCTGTCTGATCTATTGAATACCTGCCAAGCACCCGAGTCTTCCACAAAATGTTGTTATACATTGCCTATGTTACTGTGTCACTTCTGACTCCTTTATTATTCTATTGTATATTGTTAAATACTGTTATTACTCTTGTATATTGCTAAATGCTGTTATTAACTCTCTAAATAATCTCTTAATTATGTACATTTTTTTTTTGTTTTTTTTTTTTGGAGCTTTTCTCCCCAGGCCTCCACTGAAAATGGGCTCATTTCAGCCCAGTGGACTTTCCTGGTTAACAAAAGCAAATAAATAATAAATGATTTATAAAAATCAGTGTTTACCAAGATTATATATTCTCCTTTATGAAGGACGTATGGGCCTCCTTGAAACTGATTACATGTATAGATCTGCAATCATAGGACTGCATACATATCTGCTGGCCTCACAAGACCCAAACATAGTGAAAGTTTTGAAACATGAGAAGAATAAATCTAAGATGACTTCCCTGATTAGTCTAGCAGAAGCATATCGGCATCAAGCAGGAATGGAAATCAAAGCAGAAGTAGATAAAAATAAGGTAGCAACTGAATATGCCAAAAAACAAAAGAAAGAATATAAGGTGAAGGATCAGATGAGAGGGCAAGAAATGTGTAAAATGCATAAATATAGTTACAAGTATAGAAAACTCCTGGAACAACCTCAAGTTGATCATGATCGAATGTAGGAATGGCTAAGGAGAGACGAATTTAAATGAAAAGGTGAAAAGTTAATATTGGTGCCCAAGATAGTGGACTATGTACATGTTGGTTTACAAAGTCCATTGAACATGTGGGGGAAACAGACAAATGTAGGTTTTGTAAAATGGATTTGGAAACAGTTACACACCTTGTTCCTGGTTATAACATTCTAATAGCAGAAGGACTGTATACTGAAGGGCAAAATAATGTGGCTAGACTGTGGCACTGGGGATTGTGCAAACATTATAATATTGAAGTAGCTGAAAAACACTGGAAACATGAGCTACAAAGCATCATAGAAAATGATGAAGTCTACATCATGTGGGAATCTATTATCAACAGTTCAAAAGACAGATGTGAGAAAAGCAGACATAGTGGTCCATGAAAAGAAGACAAAAGTAGCACTGATCATTGAAATTGCTACACCCAGTGACTACAATGTCTTGTGTACAGAGAGACAACAGTCATAAAATGCCAGGATTTGCAGGCAGAAATGAGAGTATCCACAAGTCACATGGGACAGGATTTACTCACTCTAGGTATCTTAACCTAGGACATTAACAGGACATGTTGGAGAGACAGATATGTCTCTCAAAGATTGCAATTTCTCTGGAACAAACTCCCAATTCATGTAAAACAGAGCTCCTCAATGACCCTATTTAAGCATAAATTAAACAACTGGATGGGAGACTGTAAATTTACCCCAGGTGTGTCACCCACATCCCTCTTGGATAAGGGCACTAGGAGCTGATCATGCACTTGTGCTGCAAATATAGACCATATCATTTAGTCAACAAGGGAATTATGATATAACATTTCTAGGCTTATAAAGGCCTTAGGGCCAATGGCCTAGTAACCTGCTATAAACCTAAGGTGACAGCTATCTGGGCTCCAGCCCAGTGTCTGATCCTGCTGTGGTGGGATGGCTGCATATACAATAATCTGATATAGCTGATCTGATTACATCAGCATTGTCTGTTGAGCCTATGGTGATAACAGTGTCCCACATGCTGGTGTAAAAGGCTCTCTGTAATGTCAAGTAACAGTTCACACACACACACACACACACACACACACACACACACACACACACACACACACACACACAAACGCACATACACTTGACTGTAGTGAGAACAGAACCCCTACACATCTTAGTATACAGACTACAGAACTCAGTACTTTATGCAAGTGCCGCAGCACCAGTCTGACTTTTACATGGCTGGAGATGAACTTATGGTAGATGACATCAATAGGCCATGTGGGGGATAACAGGTTGAGAGGCCTGCATAGGCACATAGATTCATACATTCATATGAGGCCAGTAGCCTAACTGTAGAGTGTGTCCTAGGTGTGTATATGCCTATCTGTGTAAAAGCACAAGTACCCTTATTGAGCATAGTTGGATGTTTGAGTTTAGCAGAGCAAGGTTGTCAGCACCACCAACTGGCCCTGTCCATAAGAGAGCACACAACATTATGTATTACAGTTTGTAGTGTGGTTGATATATGTGGGTAACAAATACTGAGCCCCCAGGGTTGTACTGCTGTTGGGGGGCTACACGTGTATGTATAGTGAATACATGGCGTATTCTTAGAATGTGCCCTGAATTTGCAATGTTTCCACATGCAGTTTCATGTCATACAAAGGAAATGGACAATAAACACCAATAAGAAAGCATCATATATAGAATTCCATAGCGCTGTAAGCAGCGGATTTGCACTATGGTTATCAAAGTGTACATGCATGCGAGTTACAGCTGTTTACTCATAGGTAAGTGGTGCGCAAACGTGAGCTGCATTGCTAATGTCATTAAAAATAATACTATATGGAATATAGTGTGTTCAAATTTGGGACCATGTGTATGGTAGTCCTATACTTACACCTCTTACCACAAGAATGTTGAGGAAACAGTTGTCTGTTTTGCACTTCATTGCTGTAAACTGCATTGTCATGGCAGCAAAACAAAGGTTGCACACTCTGTACTAGAACTCAGTGCCATTTGTATTCCAGGCTGGGTTTTCACAATGGCCAAGAGCATTAAATGAATGCATCTGGTTATTATTTTTGGCTGTCTGCTTCATAGCTGGTCTGCTGCGCTTCATGCAAACCAGATAAACACAGCTATTACTCACTTTCACTGTTTGTGCTATGGAGCGCATCACACAAAATGTGCAATGAAAAACCAGAGGAATAAGAAGGAAAACGTTAGTAATTGACACATATAAATAAAATAAGTGTCTGCTGTCACATGTTAAGGGTACTTTTTGTACAAATCCACCACTATTTACTTCATTACTGCAGCAAGTTAACATATACAAGGATATGCCATAATATTATTAAAGAATACATTCTAGGTTTAGGACTTACCTTGCAAATGCAGCAGTTGAGACAATTTTATTTCAGGACTAGAATTTCCTTGTCTCTACTCCCATGGTATTGAGGTATGCAGGAAAAAAATAAAATGTAGGCCACATGGATGCTTTATATCTTGTTGAATAGCTCCACCATACTGAAAATCACCTGCTTATGCTGTAATTAGCACCTATGAAAATCATCTGCTACTTTACTGAATATATCAACTTCACTGGTGCCCATTAGTGCACAATGTGCACCTACTCATGCTGTGTGCACTGACGCTATAATAAGATGAACACAGAGGATCTTATTACTTTTGTCCATGCCTGTGATATCACGCAAACATGCAGCTCAAAAAGTGGAGGGCAAGTTGTCAACCCTGTAGTAGAACCCATGGCCTTCTATACTCTAGCCCTACACATGCTGCCAAAGGAATAGTTATGTGACAAGCACCAAGACACCTGACATTCATTGCTCTATTACCTGTGATTGTGCTAAGTTCTGCATCGTGCAAACAAGGATGAAAATTAAAAAATAAAATTTAACTTAAAGAGGATAGATATGATACATATTAACAAGCAATAAAGAGAATGACAGAGAACTTGTGGAATGTGCACTGCTTATATGCACTTTTACACTTCACAGACCTACATGTACACCTCTGTAAGTGAAACCTTACAGACCTCCCAATGTCATCATTCACTGTTCCCATGCATTCAACACAAATACTGTGGAAGTGTCTACATGAAGTGAACACCCCTACAAAGTTACAAGATTTTGGGATTCAGCAATTTTAATGTGCTTTAACCTCATTTGCATCTTCATCGCGCTGACAGTCCTGAATCTATACATTTGGTAACCGTGTAGGCAGGGAAACTGAAGGGGAGCTCTTGTTGTCAAGGGAGGGTATTACTGAGGTATATATCTACATAGAGGAATGCAGGCTTTGGATTCTCTTTTCATGGGTTATACACTTTTATCTGTCTGCATTAGTTATAAGTACATTGTTCATTTGGGGGTGGAGGTGCAAAGCTTCATTTATGTCATGACACTTAAAAAGGAATTGTTGCTATTGTTAATATAATTTTCTAGCATCCAACATGTCTGATAATGTCATAATGTGCATGGGGTTACATGTTAGAGGCTGTTCTCTACAAATGTACTGGCATTTGCTTGCTGTTGTTTTTGTGTAGACATCTTTGCCTGGCTTATTCGGAAAACTTTCAAATACATGGCCAACACAAGCATGGAGTCTACTCAGTTGCTTTACAGCTTGTTGAATCACTCCACCATGTTGATTTGCTTTGTTAGCACACAATTCATCTACTTATGCTGTAATTTGCATGCCACAGAAGTTTCCATGTTTACACGTGAGTGCATGCCGCTATGCAGAATTTACATAATCTAAAGCTCTTTGCATCATGACATGCACACAGTCAAAAATGATTGTGTAGGCTTTATTGAATCCCCATGAATGTGTCTAGGGACACTGCTACTGCTACAGATTTGAGGAGATATGCCTGAGTACATGACCAAATGTATGCTGATGAGGTAGAGTATGAAATTTTAGATTCTGCTTTAGACAAAGAGGTGTAATTTGACACTTCTGCTACTCAGGTTCACAAACAATTTGATAAAAGAGGGAAATTAATGCAAGGAGTGTCTAAGAATTTTCAATCCGCTCAGTAAAAAACTTTCAAGTTTTTTACTACTTCTAAAGAGCTAAACATGCCATATTCTGGCAAATGAGGAACAAAGATGACATGGCCAGAGAGGACTAGTAAAAAAAAAAAAAAGCAGGGGTCATTTCAGAAAAAGGGACAGTATAATAGTCTAGAATTACTGTGCCAGCATTCTTCCTCCTTACTTTACCCTGCGGCCCACATCTCTACATATCTGTCCCAGAAACTGTCTCTCAACATTCCTGTTTGGCAACAGACTGTTTCAGACTCTTGGCTGCTAAGTGTGGTTCAGGAAGGTTACAGGTGGCAATGAATAAAAAATTCTCCTTTCAAGGGAGTACCTCTCAATCCTCCGAACCAAATGGATTTGTTTCCTCTGGTATTACAACATCTGCACACTGTAGCAGTCATAGAACCAGTGACTTTAATGCAAAGAGGCAAAGGCTTCTATTTCAGAATGTTTCTAGTACCAAAGAAAGAGCATTCTTGCAGACTGATACTACGGCTGTCCATTCTAAACCAATTTGTGAAAGTACAAACATTCAGAATGTTGACCCAGCAGAATCTGTTACCCCTGTTCTTCTGCTGAGTCCCATGGTAACATTAGACCTAAAAGTGCTTATCACCATGTTCCCACAGCTGTAGGCATCCACAAACATCTCAGATTCTCTGTATCGAGGTCACTTTTCAGTTCTTTTCATTATCCTTTGGGTTATCCACAGCTCCATGTTTGGTTTACACAATGTCTAGCCCCAGTAATGGCATTCACATATGTCCTTATTTAGATGACTTACTTATCTTTGCAGAGTCTTTTCCCAGATGGCAAGAGTCCCTTTATGTCTCTTCTCATCAGTCTGAGTTTCTACATAAGTGTACAAAAATCCTTCTTGACTCTGTCACACAGGTTGTGTTTCTGGGTTGCCTTCTTAGACACCTCTCAGCAAAAGAAATTTTGTCACAACAGAAGGTAGATTTTTTATTTGAAAACTTTCCGGAACTTCTCTAGTCAGTCTTGGTGTGCATCTAAGAGGATTTCTCAGGATCCTAGGGTTCATAGCTTGTATGATTTTCATGATTCCTCTAGCCAAGTTACACATGAGAAACATTCAAAGGTTTCTTCAAAAAACATTGACCCAGTATTTGCATTCAATATCAAATTCCAGTTTGGGGTTTTGCCAAAAAGGAACTGCATTGGTGGAGACAACAAATACAGCTGAACCCATTCTCTCCTCAGATCCCACACCAGCCTCTCACCACATATACCTCATATTTTGCTTGCACACATTTTGGTTTTTGCTTTCTATGTAACTCAATCACAGTGTGTTACACCTTTAATACTCTTGTCCTTCCTCAAACTGTAATACAACTTGAATGACTTTGTTGTTTATGCTACTGTTCATTCTTTAGAAATTTTCCTCCTCAGGGAAATAAACTAAAAATGGGACCACCCAGCAGGATGTTCCTCATTAATAAATACACACACCTAATATCTATCTATCTATCTATCTATCTATCTATCTATCTATCTGTCTATCTATCTATCTAAATATGCTAATTAGATAATTATATAGATAGGTACATAAGTAAATACTAACAAATTCAAATTTAAGATGGCCCAGAGAGTTTCAGTTTTGAGTATATATAAATTAAGATTCAGTCTTAGATGCCATTCTCTGAAACACTTCCTAAGAATTCTCAAAGACTGACAGAGATTTCCTGGGGATTCAGAAAAAGAGGAACGCGGTCATGTAAACTACCTGTTGGAGGTAAGTCAATTTACACAATCACAAGATTCAGAGACAGCTTTAACTGCAGAGGAGAAGCCCTCATCATTTGCTAGCTTGTCTCTGAATTGCTTCTTTTTATGGCTCATGCTAGAAGCATTTTATGGGTTAGTATCCTCTGATGGTGCATGCATTGTACTGGCAAAGGCAACATACCTCACAACTATCCAGAGGTTTTCAGAATGTCTCTGATGTTGCCTCATATATTTGCTCATACCCAAATTAAAGTAAAGACTTTCTGGTAAATCACTGAGGCTTATAGGACTGAATAATGGCATATGTCAGAGTTCGGCATTTATTGTTTAAAAAATGTATGTTGATGCAAAAGGTGCGGTTCTGTTATCTTTTTTAGTGAATTAGTGAATTAGAGTAATATTTAAAAATTATCCTTGATTGTGGCCATTTACCCCCACAGTTTGCCTTTGTCCAGAATTCTTGAGCAATGATGTTTAGAGCACACACACACACACACACACACACACACACACACACACACACACACACACACACACACACACACACACACACACACACACACACACACACACACACACACACACACACACACACACACACACACACACACACACAGACACAGACACACACACACACACACACACACACACACACACACACACACACACACACACACACACACACACACATCCAGAATCTGACCCTCCTTAAACCAACAACCTAGGCAGATACATAGACACACAAACATGCGTGCACACACAGTCATCCTACTCCATTCATACCTCTGCAGACATGCCCACACAATGCCACACACATCCACACACTCACACCCCCTACACTATGTTTCTGGTAAACTTCACTGAATTTGCCTGCATTGTGACTTTTCCCATAGACTTCAATAGATGAGTACATTCTTTTGGCTAAATTTTCTGGCTGAATATGTTAATCTACACAGCTGACCAATTGCATGAATCACTTAGCAGTATAATTCGGTAGCCATAGGCATTTTCATGGCGCGGACATATGGCTATTTAGGATTAGCTTATCCCCTGGATTGCCTCATTAGCATTTATTATGGCTGGCCAAACTGCTGTCTGCAGTGATGCTTCCATTTGTGGAAAATCACTAAGGTTGGGTTATATATAAACATGAGAAGGATTTTATGTGTGAAAGTTTTGCTAAAGGGTGTACGTCTCTTAAATTCATTCTGTAAAAGGCACTACATATTCAGAACATATCTATCTTGAGCTGGCATTATGTCAGAAATAGAAATCACATGTACAATTATGTCATAAGAATCACTGTTGCTGGAAACAAACATATTTTGGTGTAAAGTATGAGATGAACTTCATTCTCAGCAGATATATGATGCCCCCATGGTTACATGAGTACTGTCTTCAATTTTGACCACTAGAGGGCAGGTCAGCTATAAAAGACAGATTCCACATGCTTCCATTCTTTTGTTTTGCTGCAGGAACTAAATATTTGCTCTCCAACGCTTCATCGTTCTGTCTCTCATTTTTAATCTGATTCTTCAGTGGTGTTAAGTATAGTTGTTACATTGTACTTTTCCTCAAGAACATTAAACACATTTTTTAATGCTGAACTTGAAAGAGTGTGCAAGGTTTTAGGCATGTTTAGTTATTTACATTTGATTACCGGGTAGTATCTGACTGTTCCAGAAGCCAGTTTTCAGTGGAGACCTGGGGAGAAAAGCTCCAAAAAAGTTACAAAAAGTTACAGAAATATAAATAGTACAATAAGATATAGCAAGAGTACAATCATGATAAAAACAGAAGTTTAAAGTTTACATACAATTAAAACAGAGATTAAAAAAATTACATGCATATATGCACAAGAGTAAAATCAGGAATATGGAATATAACAAAATTTAGAAGTCTAGAACATCAAATTAAGAATCAGAAAAGGTTTTTCTTTTTGTTTTTGTTTTTTTAGGAAAGTATTAATGTAATTATATGAAGATGGAAGTCAGAATTTAGAATATAACAATAGGCTAAGAGAGAGAGAATGTATTAGTAGACAGTGAAGGATGGTCGGAATAATTTAGCTAGAGGGTGTACAGAGGCATAACCAATGATTTGAGAAATATTCTTTTAGTAGCCGTTTGAAGTTCTGAGTATCAGTTATGGATAGAATAAGCTAGGGAAGAGAATTTCAGGATTTGGTTATTGTGTGGCTGTATAAGGAGTCACCATGAAAGTTACAGGTTTTGATAACTTTGAGCAACATTTTATCTGCTGACCTGAGTGAAATGAGATTAGTGTAGGGTTGAACAATATCAGATTGAACTGGACAGTAGTCTGGTTTATGGATGGCAGAATGGGCAACTATTAGCTGATTGAGAGAAAGTAAGTTAGGAAGTTCAGTCCAGTTTAGATGGTGAAGGGCAGTGCAATGATGTGATCTGTGAGGCTGGTCTGAGGCGAATTTAGCTATTTTATTATGGCAGGATTTGAGGTTATTCAAATCTGATTTACGGATGTTGGTGAATATCTGAGAACAGTAAAGAAGGGTAGATAGAAGGTGTATCCTAGCTTTTGTAAGTCTAGCATGATTGGTGAGATAGGGTTTAGCCCTATAAAGATCACCAAGTTTTACATAGAATTTTTTAATTGTTAATGCTATGTGTTTATCAAACTTCAGGCCATTGTCTAAAGTAACACCGAGAAGTTTTGTTTGTTCAACAGGTTCAATTATTGTGCCATTGGAGGAAAAGACAGAGAGAGGCACTTGGTTATTTTTATAGAGGTACTGATAAAGACCATAAGCTTTTTTTTGTTAGGATTTAATATGAGTTGGTGGGCCGATAAGTATTTTTCAATGCTATGGAGGGCAACATGAGTTTTTTCTTTGAGTTCATTCATAATGGGGGCAGAGCAGATAAGGGAAGTATCATCTGCATATTGAATGATAGAGGCAGGTTTGGTGGTGGAACAAAGATCATTGGGAAATATAATAAAAAGTAGAGAGCCAAGAATAGAACCTTGTGGGACACCAGGTCTATGATACTTCATTGAACACCCAATTATTGAAGCCACATTTCAGTGAACGGCAGCTTTTAACTAGGGCACACAAGTGGTTGGCCAACTGTGCGACCGCAACCCCCCCAAATTAAAAACCTGCCAAGGTGGGGGGCTACACCCATCATACCCCCTAACTAAATATACCAAACTCTGAGATTGCACTACAGTGGGGAAAAGGGCAAATTCCTGATGAGGGCCAACTGCTGGTTTGCCCTAGAAAAGTCACCGTTTGCTGAAACACGGCTTCAATAATTAGGCATTCGACAAATGGGTATTCACTGAATACCCATTCGATAAAGAGATATAGACCTGTGGGACACCATCAGTAATGGGTAGTAGGGGGAGAGAGCTTATTACCCCATAAGGTGGCTTGTTTACAATTGGAGAGATAACCAGCATAAGGTTTCAGGGCTGAAATTGAAAGAGGCAAGTTTATTGAGAAGTATTTGATGTGATACAGTGTCAAAGGATTTTGACATATCAAGGAAGGTGGCAGAGATAAGTTAGCTTTTGTTTTTCAGGTGATTTACTGTATTGGGGAAACTTATAAGAGCCTTATTAGTACTACGTTTGGGGTGAAAACCATGTTGAGTATTAGACAATAGGTTCTTCTTAAGGAAGTAGTCTAATGTTCATTTGTGTAAACATTTTTCTAAGGTTTTTGGCTAGTGGTGAGAAAATGGCTATAGTCTCTAGTTGGAAAGGTCAGTGGAGGTGCCTTCTTTGTGTAGGGGTATAACATGAGATATTTTCCAGAGAAGTGGTACATACTGTTCAGAGATATAGAGTGATTAATTAGGGTAAATATAGAGTAAGAGATGGATGTGGCAGCTAGTTTTAGAAAGTCACGTGGTAGCCGATCTGCAGTAAGAGTACATGGTTTTAATTTACCTAGGAGATTTTGTATGTAACAAGCTTGGTTTGGTCTAAATGAGAAAAGGAAAGTATTAAGGTTGGTGGGTGAGGGTATGGAAAGAGGGGAATGTGTTGTTTTGTTTAGTAATGAGGTTATTGAGGTAATAAAGTGGGTATTGAATTGAGTAGCTATACAACCTCTACTAGTTGTTGGGGGTGGAGTAGTAGGTTTTCTGGGGTTCAGAAGGATTGTTTGCCAGACTCTTTGGGGGTTATTTTGGTATTTTGTTTGACATGTTTGAAAGTAAGTTTTTTGTATTGTTTAATTCATTTTTTGACTCGATTTCTAAGGTGTTGGTAGGAGGCATAATTGACTTTCTTTCTGTTATTGAGAACAAGATGAGGCTTTGTCCCTTTGGTTAAGTAGAATAATTGTTTCTTTAGATAACCAAGGAAGTTGTTTGGTTTTAGTACGAATTTTCCTGATTGGGGCAAGGTTGTCAAGTATCTGCAGGAAAGCATTATTAAAGTACTGTACTGCAAGGTCCACTTGAAGGGTTTTTAGATGTGACTAGTCATATTGTTGTAAAAGTGTGTTGAATATAGTGGGGGAAAACTGTTTTTTATTACAAATATAGTGGAATGTAACATTGTTGGTACTATGTGTATGTTTACTGATAAGATAGGTTGGGAAGTGATCACTTAGGGAATCTGGAAGACAACCAGTATCATAGCTAATATTGGATTTGTTTGCTAGAATTCAATCAAGTATAGATGTCTGTTGGTGACCTTGTCGATGCATGTAAGATGAATAATGTTTTGACTGAAGACATATAAGTTAATAAAGTTGGGGGGAGAATTAGAGGAACAGGAAGATCAAGGTTAAAGTCACCAAGTATAATAGTTTCATGACAAAAATTGGAGTAGGCCCATTTGAGGACGTTTTCAATGTTAGTAAGGCTATTAGCAGAGGGGGAGGTAGATGGCTATAATGATAATGGACTTATGGGTGTTAATGTCTAAATCTGTAGTTAATATTTCAAAGTTAGGGATGTCAGGTGGAATAGTGTTGAGTTGTACTAGATTGAGGTTGTCTTTAAACATTATAGCAAAGCCACTGCATGTTTATAATCGATCCTTTCTGAAGATACTATAGCCAGTAGGAAGTATTTCCTCAGTTTTTATATGTGGCTTAAGCCAGGTTTCAATAATTATGGCTATATCTGGGGAGTACAGGTAAATGGCAGCATGAAATTCATGATCTTTGTTGAAAAGGGTTCTGAGGGTGAAATTTATTAAGAGTAGGTCAGAGCTACATCTTTTTAGAGATGGGAAGTGGGTAGGGGAGATATCAGTAATTAGGTTTAGAAGATGAAGAAGGTTTTAGGTTGAGGGGAGTAAGGGGCCTGGGTTTGGGTGTATGTCAGATTGGAGTTTAATGTGGGTGAGACAGTGGAGTGTAAGGAATTGTAGTTTGGAGGAAAGTCTATAATGTTTATAAAGGCTATAAGAAGAGTATGGGTGTGAAAATATCTAAAAGAGAAATGTAATGAAGTAGATGTGTTAAAAAGATGTGGGAGATATGAACAATGGCTCTATAGTGGTAAAGGTTCTGCATAGTAGAAGAGTAGGAGAGGGGTAGATTATGAGATAATAGAATTGGAAGAAAGTGTCATGAAGAGCTAGGATAGCAGAGATGAGAAGGAAGTGAGGGAGGTGATTGATTTTATTATAGTCATGGTAAAGATACTAATGAAGAAGTAAGAATTAATTGGTAGGGGAAGGGTAGGTTAAGAGGATAAGACATCTGGTTTATTAAAAAGAAGATTATTATGGAGAGGGGGTAGAAATGTACTTAGGTGGGACAGAGAGTTGTTGGATAGGTTATTGAAAAATGGAGCCAATACAGAAAGAATATGAAGAGAGAATAATAAGGTAGGAGGAGAGAGAAAGAGTTCAGTCTGGGAGTGTAAGTAGTATTATTTGGAAGATAAGGGAGACACAAAAGCGAAGGCAAATACCGCTGATTGATGATTCATTGTTAGATAGGTGAGGTCATTCAGAGGAGTGGCTTGGTGAGCTATAAATTATAGGAGGGTGGGTGGGTGGGAATGGGGGTAGGGTAGGTGAGCAGAGTGAGCCCGAGTGTAGTGAGGGAAATGGAGTGGGTTGCACCAAGGCACGAACCACAAAGAGGAGACCTAGAAAAAAAAAACAATCAGTCACACACCTAAGGAAGGAGAGAAGCTGAGAAAGAAGTTAATTATGGAGGAACCTCTGTCTTGAATGATTGAGTGGAGTTAGAAGCTGTCCACTAGCTTCCTATGATACAGGTAAGTAGTACCTAATAGACATACAAACACAAATGGAAAAGTAGCTTGAAATTCAAAAGTGTCAGGGAAATATGGAGTTACAGAGTGGAGATGCTACGGAAGGTAGATAGAATGTTTAAAATTTAGTTGAACTAGGTAGAAAGCTAGGTTAGAGAAGGCTAGAGACTGAATTAATATGAAAGTAACACTAAGGAGTTTAAGCTAAGGCTATTGGGCTGCTGGTGTCCCTTTCCATGAGCAAAATTCCCACAAAGAAGGAGTCTAACATATAATGTAAGTTACAAAGCTGCTGACCGCAATGGACGCATACATTTGCTGGTTGCTGTGTTGGTATAAGTTTACAATCTACAAGACCCAACATGCAGCAGATTTAAATTGAAGCTCCTGGACACAATGAATAAGGTGAAGCCATTTAAGGAAAACACTATTCCTCTGCCACTCTGCACTCATTATGCAAGCTGTTAACCTTCAGGCACATACAATATAGTATTAGTCGCATATCTTAAAAAAGATAAAGGACCTTACTCAGGAAATACCCTATGTGTTGTTATAAAGCATGTATAAAGAGCATGTAAGAAGAATTCAGGGTAGTTTAAAAAAGACATATCTGCAAGCAGATTGCATCTTTGATGATGCAATCACATATTCATAACCAAAAACATTTTTAAGGTTTTACTACTGAAAATTTATTTGAAAAGTCCTGTGAGCACACAGAACTATAGCATGAATACCAGCCAACTTCTAAGGTCAGTCAGGTCACCTGATGTCAATGTTCAGATAAGCCTTAATGCCTTAATTGCTTACTTTATCTGATAAACAATTGCAAGCAATTACAAATTGTTATATTGACAATTTGGCAGCTTTGGAAGCTTTAAATAGGAGCACATAATATCACATGATCACAGTCGACTTATCACAAACAACCCCCCCCATTTTCCAAGACATTTAAAACAATATCACTCTTTTTTATAAAAAAAAAATATTCAAAGGTTATCCATCTGTCTTCTAATCAATATGAGCTTTATACTAACAGTATTGTTTAAACCAGGTATTGAATCAACACACAATCTAACTATCCGTTCATACTCTTGATTTTCTAAAACATTATTTATATCTCCACCTCTCACTTCCTTCATTACTATATCTAAGACTCTGAACTTAAAGCAATGCTCAGGGCCATTTTCTATGATGCATTTACTCAATGCATTAGTATGAGTGCTTCTTCGAATTTCTGACTTATGCTCTACTATTTGCTCTCTCAGTTTTCTTGTGGTCTTACCCCCATAAAATGATGAACATTTCTGCCATGTTGCTAGGTAGACCACATTAACTGTATTACAATTTGCTGAGCAGTAAGTTACATATTCTTTATGAGTTGCAGAGTGTATAAATATAGTACCCTTAACAAAAATATCATCACAGCAACTGCAATTCATACATTTAAATGTACCAGGTATACTTATAGCACTCCTTTTACTAACCATTCTAAGATCTTTATAACACAATTTTCTTTTCAAATTTCTTAGATTTGTATATGCAAATTTAGGTTTGTCACTCAAAATTTTCTGCAATTCTGGCATTGCCATCAAGATAATCTAATTTTTACTTAGAACTTTTTTTACATCTTTAGTCCTTACGTTATATGTGGTGACATACTTAACTATATTGCTTTTCTGTTGTAGGTGGAAATAGTAATACTCCACCAAAAAAGAAAAGTAATATAGTTAGGTATGTCACCACGTATATTGTAAAAAAGCTATAAGTAAAAATTGGGTTATATTGATGGCAATGCCAGAATTGCAGAAAAATTTGAGTGCATGAATTGCAGTTGTGAGGATATTTGTTGGTTCACTAGAAGACTTCCATTTTCTTATAATACATTCCTTGCCACAGCTAATAAAGTCCAGAGTGTGTATAGATCTTTGTTGTTCATTTCAATTTTTTCATTAACATTTAACAATATTAAAGGTTTTGTTAGTACAAAAGAATCTGAAAATGTAGCCTGGAGAAATTGACTTATTTCTTTTAGTACAATCATATAACATATGTATCCAGTTTGCCTCACATTTTTGTAAACATCTCCAAGAGGTGACTTCTTTGCTTGAATTAAATAAGGCTAATTTACTGTGAGTAAGAAATTATCTATGCAGAAATTTCCAGGTGTAAATCTTCCAAAATTGTGAATTGGAAGTTAATTTTGTGGAATACAATAATTTGGCTTTACTTTCCATTGATAAAGTTATTGTATGTCATTTTGTGACAAAATTCCAATAGTTTTGATGGATTTTGACTTTATAACTCAATAAAAATTTTTAAAGTTTTGATGTTATATTTAACCAATTGTGGTTGTTGTAAATAATTTTAAACATAAAATTTGTTAAGTCGGGGTTCATTTTAAATGAGGAATTGTTAATTATTCTGCATAGATCATGAGCATAAGAAAGAACACTTTGTAGTATAAGCCATTCAATATTTGTGATGTCATATGATTTTAAAATATGTTGAACATCTAATACTTTCTGATTGTTTATACAATGTTGCCAGCATATACAATTCTTTGTTTCCCATTGAGTGAAAGTATTTTTATGCATTTTGTTAATACATTTTTTTGTTGAAACAAATGGGAATAGAAATTCTAGCCATCATTTTATGTCTGTGTTGGTGTTTACAAATTTCCTAAAGGAGTCATAAATATAGTTTATGTAATTTAAGTTGGTAGGCTTTGTAATGTTATATTTGAATGTTAACACATAAAATATGCCATAACTTATTGTTTTGATCATTCAACATAAGAATTTTGGTTATATTATTTTCATTTAAAAAATAGTAATATGGAGAGTTTTCCAATTGGAAGAAAATTTAGGATCAACCCAGTTAATAATTGTTCTAAAAATTGATGCTTTGATGTAAGTCTCAATATCTGGGAAGTTAATACCTCCCTTATCCCAATGTCTTATGTGATGGGTAAAAGCAATTCTATTTCTGTTAGGGTATCGGAGGAATTTTAGTAAAAGTGTGTTTATTTCTTTTAGAATGTGTTTATTTGGACTCATAGGAATAGCTTGGGCTATGTATAAGATCTTTGGAAGTAAAATAATTTTTATTAGTTATAATCTATCTTCACATTTCAGATAAATTGAGTTCCATTTTGCTATCTGGACTTTTATAGTGTTTAGGATCTTTCCATAGTTTATAGTTAATGTTTCTCCTAAGTTTTCATATAAGATAATTCCTAGATAATTTATAGTAGAGACTTGTATACCTATTATATGATTAGCATTAGGCATTAGAGAATAGTTCTTATTCAAAATCATATAATTAGATTTAGTTTGTTAAAGTGAAGACCTGAGACTGAATGGAATTTCTCGACTTCTATATCTAGTTCTTTTAAAGATTGTTTTGAGGGAGATAAAGTAAGAAGTGCATCATCTGCAAATAACATAATCTTGGAGTTAAATTTGGCCATAGATATCTATGCCTTTTATTTCCGGATTAGAACAAATTGTAGAAGCAAATAGTTCTATAGTTATAGCAAATAAAATAGGGGACATCGGGCAACCCTCTTTCGTGCCTTTAGTTATTACTATAGCTTCTGAGGTGAATGGGCCAAGTTAAACATATGCTAAATTATCTTTGTATATATTTTTAATCGATGTAATGAAGGTAGTGGGAAATTCAAAAAGTTCCAAAGCTTTATATACATAGTCCCAATTTAATGTGTCAAAGAATTTTTCAATATCCAAAGTAACTATGAGAGCTTCTTGCTTATCTCTGTTTAGTAAGTCTATAAGAGTCAGTATTATTTGAATATTCTCATAAGTACATCTATTATATATAAAACCAGTTTGATCTTCATTTATGATGTGAATCAGGGATGTTTTTAATTCTTTCGACAAATATATACATAAACATTTTGTAATCATTGTTAAGGATTGAGATTGACCTGTAAGAATTACATTGTTCGGATCCTTATTTCCTTTTAGTACTGGTGTAATTAGAGAGAATCTCCATGAAGGAGGGATTTTGTTTTGATTTTGTATTTCAACTAGAGATTTATGAAAAAGTGATGTGACTGAGGATGGGAATATTGTATATAATTCATTTGTTATTCCATCAATTCCTAGAGATTTATTACATTTACTTTCCTTAATGTTGTCAGTGACTTCCTTGCAAGAAATAGTTCTTTGAATGTTATCATTTAGATTTTATGGTATTTTCCTTATTTTGGAACAATTTTCTCCTAAATTAGGAAAATTAATTTGTGGTTTCCCTATTGTGTGATGTTCAGTATAGTGGAATTTAAAGGCATCTAAAATATAACTTACATCAGATACTTTATTATTCTTCCTATTCTCATGGGAAACATTTTTATAATATTATTCTCTCTAGTTTGCCTTTTCAGTCTCATTGCAAGATTATGCAGATGTTTAGGTGAAGTAGCATATGAGTTTAGTTTTAGTCTTTCCATTGATAAGTTAGCCTTATGGTTTAGAATTTCATTATACTTTTGATTTAAATCCTCAGTCACTGTTTTGTTGTGAGAAATGTTTGTTGAATCCTTATTGTTGATTTTTGTAATTAGTTCTTATAAGTTATGTAATTCAGATTCCCATTCATTTGATTTATTTTTAAACCAGGTCAAAATTTTGCCATAGATATAAGCTTTCATAGTGTCCCAGACCCTAATTATGTTCATTTCATCAGTGAGGTTAGTATCTAGGTAAAATTGCAATACAGAATGCAACCATGGTTTAAATTCTTTAAGTTTTGTGATATAGGCTGGAATCCTTGCCATGTATGTTAAACTCTTGTAGTCTACTTGTAGTTTTAAAATAAGTGAGTTATGATCTGATAAAGGGCATGGAATAATGGAAAAGGTAGTTAATTTTATTGATAGTTCTTGAGATATATAGATTTTATTTATTCTGGTTTGAGAATCTTATCAGAACATTGAAGGAGCACAATGGTAACCAACGTGTTCATCTTAATAGACAGGCAAGTGATAACGCTTTATTTAACACTTCAGAAAGGGGCGAATGCCTGAAAAATAAACTGTTAGCTTGTCTAACTACTGATGACAATCCACTCATGTTATATGAGACTGATGGAGATGAAAGCTTAAATGACTTTTCTATAGACATTACACAACAAATGCAAGCAGCCATCCAAAAGTTGGAACTTGACATGTTAAAACTAAAGCGGCTCTCTACTCAAAGGTTCCATCTTGAAGTTTGTTTGAAAAGAAATATAATACCAAGAGGCTTGCGTATACTTAAAATGCCGACATATGGTGATCAATATCCTGTACTTCTCACTCAATGGCAGAAGTTAAACATAGAATTGAGTAAGAAATATATGCAATTGCTATTAGATTTTTTTAAGCCAGTAGAAGATGAATTAATAAAATCAGCACTAGCTCAACAGCTTGAGATTAGTGCCAAATTTCCCGAGTCACTGGTGAATCGAGCTATTACCAACATGCTAGACGGAATTATAGCATATGAAAGGCATCTTTTACAACAGAAGAAGAATAAGATAGATAGAGATGTGCGTGATTTTCGGACATCACAAGTATTTGCTTGGCCAAGGGCATTATCAATTTCCACGTTAGATACTACCACTTCCACCCACCAACAGTGTGAACGGTCGAGGCAGTCCAGTCCATCTAATATGTCTACTATCCATGATAGCAGAATAGTGCCGTCCATCAACCAACAGCAACACCACACATCAATTCTAGTTCCTGAGGCACCAGCCACAGACACTCATCGATGGGGACTTTAGAACAATCCATCCAATCGATGGAAGTTCCAGTACTACGACCTAAAATAATGAGCGTCAACACATCAGACCAGCCTGAGTTAAACCAAACAAATTTTCCACAGTTCCCCCTCCCTATAACCCTGGGGAGGGTGGACAAATAAGACCGCTCTGCCAGCCGGGGGAGGCAGAAGCGCAAGTTTTCAGGGGAGAGGACACAAGGACAGACACTCAAAAAGATGTGGAACAAACAGATACAGACTTAGTCTGGAATATATCTCACAGACCACTTGATGAACATGAATTAAGTCTGTTGAATAAGGGTTTAACTTTTATTCCGACCGTGAACAGTAGAATTACAGATGTGCTCACTGATTTAAAACTATTTATTAGAAATGTGATGCTTAGGTATCAGTTTGGAGATAATTTGAGCATTTCACAACGACCTTTAAAGAGATTGAGTGAATTTGTACCTCATAATCACCCCTTGTTAGAGGCTTTCTACAAAATGGTGGAAGATGATGTTTATGAGCAATTTGCATCTACTACCAATAAATACAGGAGGTTCAACAACTTGTCATTTCAAGAGAGACAGACACTTAGTAGACTTAGATCTGATAGGAACATAGTCTTTAGACCAGCTGACAAAGGGGGTCCACTGGTAGTCATGGACACCTTTCATTACAATACAAGTATGAGCAATATGTTATTAGATGGTAAATATTATAAAGCCATCACCAAACAACAGCTTGATAGTATTAAACAAAAAATGGTCGACATTGTTGTCGAATTGGAGAACAGTCAAATTATAGACAGAGAACTAGCCAACTTCTTACGTGTTGATCATCCTTTATTACCGAGTATCAATGGGATCCCTAAAATTCACAAACATGGTACCAATCCCCCAATGAGACCTATAGTCTCTGGTGGTGGATGGTCAACAGAGCCTTTTTCCCTTTACATTGAGAGGTACCTTAGACCCATTGTAGAACAAAATGAATTTATTTTAAAGGACACCAAACAATTTCTTGGTGATCTATATGATCACTTTAGTCAAGTGAATATGACAGCAGATATGACGTTTGTCACTTTAGATATTCAATCACTGTTTACCATCATTCCTAATGCAGATGGCGTAGTAGCCATTAAAAAATACTTGACTATACATAGTTGCTATACAGATGAACATATAGACCTTATAGCTATGTTTATGGAAATTATATTGGAGAACAATGTCTTTGTTTATCAGGATAGTGTATATATACAGTTAGAGGGCATAGCTATGGGCACCTCGTGTGCCAATAGCTACGTCAGTATGTACCTAGCCATGTGGGAGGAAGAGGTATTATTTCAGAGTGCGTTGTATCTTTCGCATGTGCGGTTTTACAGATGCTTTGTGGATGACGTCTTCCTTGTTTGGGAGGGTAGTCATGAAGATTTACATAACTTTATAGCAGTTATTAATAATTTTACTCCCCATCTTAAGTTTGCATACGAATATTCAGCTGATTGTATAGAGTTTTTCGATGTTTTTGTACAGAGAGTGATGGAAGATCATGTCAATACTGGAGTCTATAGGAAGAACTGCTATAGGAATGCCCTCCTATATAGGACAAGTATGCATCCACGTCATATATTTGACAACATAATGAGAGGACAGGGTATGAGAATTTCAAGGCTTAATGCATCACAAGAAGGATTTCAGCAAGAGATAGATAGTTTCAGATTTAGATTATTACAACGCGGTTACCAACAATGCGAAATTGAATGCAATTTAATAGATATATACAAACTAAGAATGAGTAGAGCTGCCCCATATTACTCTAATCAAATGAATGAGAAAGAGATTATATGTATTCCTAATAATCAAGTAAGAATACATATGTACTACACCAATGACAGAAAGGACATTATAGACATTATTAATAGACATTGGCGGATTTTGACTAGCAGTGAAGAGATTGTACAGATAGTAGGAATAAAACCAACTTTTCAATAGAAGAACAGAAGTAATCTTAAAAAACTATTATGTCATCGTAGAGATGGACAGGACAATGATTTATTTGTAGGAACATATCCGTGTGGACGATGTAACTACTGCAACCACATAGAAAGAGGCAATACATTTACACATCCAGATACACGACAAACCTTCTCTTTTAAAGTTAATGCCACTTGCAACACAGAAAATGTGGTGTATTTAGCCATGTGTCAAGTATGCCAGGTGTTCTATGTTGGTAAGACCAACAGGACACTTAGGACCAGGATTAGAGAACATCTTTATGCTATTAGAATTCAGTATATGAATAATGCTTTAGCTAAACACGTCAAAAATTATGATCAACAACATATTTTCACATTCATGGCCATAGACAGCATCCTCCCAATGGTCAGGGAAGGTAATATTTGTAACACCACTGAAAAAAGAGAAGTTAATTGGATGATGAGATTTAGGGCAGACAAGGGTAAGGGCCTTAACGAGAGAGCCTCCATTAAACCTGTACTGAAGGCTAGGCGTATTAAATGAACAAATAAATAATAAAATAGATTTCATAATTATTATGTTTACATATAAATATATATAATTTTCTTATGATATTTTAATATGAATTTAAAATTCAGAATTAGAAGGATAACGGCAAATTCATCAGTTATCATTAATGATAACATTGTGATATAGGTAGCCTAGGACTATTATTATTACTGTTTATTCCACTGTTGTGTTTAGGTACTTTTTTGTCAGTTTGTAATTAATGTATTATATTTTTGAATGGTATGGCCAATGATTGAGAGTTTGAGCTATACAAGCGTTTGTATATAGTAGTCGTAATACATTTTTTCTCTTATCATTCACGTAAGTTGTTATGTACATCGAACCTGCTATTGTAGTAAAAATTTTTTGTTATAATCTAATTAAATTATAGTATGAAGAGTGTTTATCCCTTCATGCGCAATTCCATAATATCAATTGTGATGGAGTTCTGTTATATGGACACATTATAATAGTTTACTACATTCAGTACGCGAACGTAAAAGTTGCTTATTTGATACGCATTAGATTAAAGGTTGACATTTGATAATCATAACAGGTTCGTAATATGTAATACACTTACGTTTTTTATATGTTTTTATTAGTTTGAACAACTGCTATTATCAATATATAGAATTTGAGATGATATGCATTTGTTGATATCAGATAATTATCTGTTAGTAATACGTAGCATTTTATTGCTTTCGCAATTTCATGTAGCTGACAGTGTTTATTAGAAAACCTCATTTTATTTGTTATTATTTAAGAAAGTACATATTTACACTTCTCGCATGTTTTGAGGTTGCTGATGATTGAATATCTTTTATATATATTAGTAGGTTTTATTATTTAATGTATTTTAATGCTTTTTATAAGCATACGATTGATTAAGCAATGAATTTATGTTTGTTAGTAAAACGCTGCAGGTTCCCACAATAACACTACTTGGTTTATCTTATTATAGGTTGCCGTTGAGGCATACATTTTTAATCGTAAAATATATATATATATATGGATCACCTTTATAAGCCCGAAATCGCGTTTCGCCGACACACTAATCACCGACACCAAAAGACCGACAACAAAAAATACCGACAACGCAAAACACCGAAAACCATTACACCAACACACTACACGTAAACAACACAGTACACTACATAACATATCCACTATCCCTAACCCAAACCCTAACCCTAAGGTCCGACACTACCGCACACTTACCCTACCTGCACCCTAACCCTAACTCACTTACCCACCCCTAACCCCAAGGTCCGACACTACCGCACACTCACCCTACCTGCACCCTAACCCTAACTCACTTACCCACCCCTAACCCCAAGGTCCGACACTACGGCACACTCACCCTACCTGCACCCTAACCATAACTCACTTAACCCACCCCTAAACCCACAGTCCCTCACTATCGCACACACCCTACCTGCACCCTAACCCTAACTCACTTAACCCACCCCTAAACCCACAGTCCCTCACTATCGCACACTTACCTGTCCGCTCCCTAACACTAAATCCCTCACTCTATCGCACACTTACCGAGTCCGTCGGGTTCTCACCTTGTCGGTCATCTGCGTTGTCGGTCTTTTCGTCCCGTCGGATTCCGTGTCGGCGAAACGCGTTGTCGGGCATCTGAAGGTGACCCATATATATATATATATATATATATATATATATATATATATATATATATAATTTTAATTACTATGTTGCTGTTTTGCTAAATTGTTTGGAAGGGACATTTGCGATACATTGTTTATGCACATTAGGTATTTATGAGTATTATACGTTCTCACATAGGTGGTGAATGCACAAGTTGAAGTGTATTACTTTAATACCTTGATTGCAAGTGTTTCATTAGGCATGTGATCTATATGAAAGAAACTAGGAAGGTATTTTTGAATGTTAACGGTCTGACGAAGCTACAGTGAAAGCGCTTACTGATTTGTTTTATGTAATAAACAGACTTCTTTGCTACATATATGGTGGATTTTTTACATCTATTTGATCAGTATATGCTTGGGACATTGAGACGCCTTGGTTATCTCTCAGCCACAGTTATTGCAATATTAGTTGGTGTGTTTTTGGCGGGCAGAGAGATATTTACATCGTTGGAGACGCACTTTTATAGTTTGGTTATATTCTGGTTTGAGTTTTAAATCTATGATCTTGGTGAGAGATTAATAATGAATTGCTATCTTTTAGTGTATATGTATCAATTAGATTTAGATTTCCTGTCCATTTTTTAAGTAATTTTGTTGTAGAAGTAAGATGAAGGGATCTTTCATTAGTAGTCTCAGGATTACCTAGGATACAATTAAAATCACCACCTATTATTAAATTCCCTATATAAACTCTATTTATGAGGTCTATGTGTTTTTCAGCAGATGCTACCCCATGCCAGAAAATCAGTACAAATTTAATAGAGTCCATATTCTATTGTTGTATTTTATTATAACTAGAGCTATAAGTCCTTCTTTGTCTTCATAGTTATAGATGATTTGGGGTTTAATAACATTTTTCTTCCAGAGTATTATAACTCCTCTATTTTTTTATATGAAGCGAGAGATAAAATTAGATATTCATTTGGGTCCCAAGCGTAGTGGTCATTTGTTTTAAAGTGAGACTCTTGGAGAAATATTGATTATGCTTTATTTAGTTTTAGATATCTAAGTAGATTTGATCTTTTCCTAGGATTATTTAATCCATTAATATTTAGTGATAGTAATGTTAATTCTATGTTTGTGGAGGAAGTTTAAAGTTTATTAGTAAATAGACTATGTTCAATTTCTTATTATAGTCCCGGTTAAAGAAAGTTTTTGCCTAATCCATGTACTCTAGTCAGATTGACTTTTCTCAATGGGAGCAAAGAGTTAAATCCACATTCAGACCAATTAAAATTATAAAATAAAAATTCAAAATCAATATTAGAAAAGCTAGTAAATAAGAATTTTATAATAACCCACAATAACCATGGAGTTGTAAACACTCCTAATCTGATAGACAAGATTTGTTCTGTCAGATTATATCCCATACCTACCCACAAAGAAAAAGGGAATTACCCTTCTTTTGGGCTACATTTATTGTCTATGGAGATATTACTTTGTATAAATGTTTTAATGTGGATAAGAGTAAATATGATTATTAATTTAGACAAATATAAACAACATTGTATGTATTAATTGTAAATTTTAGACTGAGAGTTTTATTTTTGGAATAAGATCAGTCTTAAACTGTAAAAAGGAAAAAATAAAGTTGGTCTGATTATAACTTATTGATTAAGCCTATTATATTTAGCAGAGAGTAGTAATGTGATACATATAATAGTAGATCTCAAGTATCAGGGTGATCACTCTTTAGAACCCCAATTTTTAGATTAAAACAAGAAAATAATAATAGATTACTATTATGTCATACAGTAGTAAAGTGATTGTAACAGATAATGTGCTAAAACAATTAATTATATTAATAGTCATGTAACAAATTTCAGTAACTCTGTATGAGAATGGGAAATATAAATAGTGAAAAGAAACTTTATAAGGTTAAAATGTTGGTAAATAAATGCAAATAAATATTCCTTTATATGTGTTATTTATCCAAAAGACACAAAATGAACAATTGCGGTGGCACAAAAAACTTTAGCTCATCAAAACAGCTCTCGTCCAAGTAAGGATACTTGCGTTATAAAAACAATAGAATGAAATAGTTATTAAGATAGTAAATATGTACAATAAAAAGTAGTAGACATTCTTGCAATGATTTAATAAAATAAAGCAAAGTTAGTTTAAACAGTTTCCATAATGTAGCTTCAAATCTTATAAGTGATGTGTGTGTTAACTGATGAGCAGAGTCGACAATATTATAGTTGTAGTATTACATTTTCCCTTTGAGAATAGCCATGCATAGATCCCCCTACATAAATAGATATAATACTTCATGAACTATTGTGTTGATTATTAGTGGAGATCTTTAAACAGCCTAAATAAGTGGTCATTAGGCAACTCCCTTCAAAACAATATGAAAAAAAACAACAATAATAATTCAGAGTCCAGTTTCTTAACAATTAGTTAAGCAAAAGATAACTTCAATTAGAATAGTAGTAACAAATAAACCATAGCTTTGTGATAGATTATAAGTAAATTAATAGCTGAAGTTTGCTTAAAAAGAGAAATTTGCACTATTTAACAAGTTTCACTAGAATCATAAGAAGTAACCATCAATGGAGTTTGTCACTTTAAGGCAGTAAGATAAACATGGGAGCATGAATATATGTCATTACATTGCCTCTGTAAGCATAGTGTAAACCAAAATATTTTAAAATAATCTAAAGGAGATTGCAGAGGAAATGACTATTCTTTTTATATACAAAACCCCTTGATAACTCTTTATATGAGTGGAGCTAGCAAAGAGCTGAATCAGGTCAGTGCAAATGTTAACAAAACTTAATGTCTTTATTACACTGGTAATATGGTAAAGCATAACTGAGTGCATGTTAACGTTAATGCAGTAAGCATACTGTCAGTGCAAGAAAGGGTTGATGTTCCGACTAATAAATGAGCTTCCAAGAAGCTTGGTAATAGCAAACTATGTGCGCCGTTCAAAGTGCAAATCTGCAGAGCAGACTCAAAATAATGAATTTGTTTCCCCCTTTTCCTCATAAATTATGTTTACGTGATTCAATAAGCAGCAAAAGTTGCACTAGCGACCAAATTCTGAAGCTGAAATAAAACCAATGAGACTCGGATAGTCGAATCAAGCTTCTCCGAGCACAGGAGACCCACAGAAAACCTTGATCCAAGTTTCAGTAATCAAATGTTCCTGTGCACCGCCAAAGTAGTAATCAGGACTGGAAACTAAGCGCCAAAACTACTCCACATCACGACTTCTTCTAAAAATTATATATTTAGTTTTTCTTCTCTTTACTCCCTCTCTTAAAGAAGAAGGAAGATAGAAAAAAAAAACATTTAGTTAGTGCCGAGTGAGGGGAGGTGTTTGTGTAAACTAGATCAAAGGTTCCCTCAAAGAAACAGGTGCCAAATACAGTACACAAAAATTTGTTGACATAGAATTCTGTTATCATATCAATACAAGAACTCTAGGAGAGAGTTCTTGGCCAATGAAGTATGTGAGTTGTCAGGTTAACTTTATTTCATGCCATTAAGTAACTGTGCCTTGAAGGAATCTGTTGTTAGGCAACATCAATAAACCACAGTATAACACTTAAGACGTCATCCATTAAGAAACAGGCTTGCAGAAAAAAAAATATTAAATGTGTATTTTATCATTGCAGATTCATATACCACATGTTTAGTCATCAGGATAAAAAAGAAACAAAACTGATGTTCTACAATACACATATAATTATTCTGTGCAGTGCATAAGTTCAAGTGAATACTGCAATAGCTATCTAAACAGCAAAGATAAGTAGGTGTAAGCCACGATTCCCTATGAAACATCTCCCGATACTGAGGAAAGGTCCAGGGAGAGATTGTCTAGCCTGTTCAAGAGGGAGAGGCAAATACAGGGAACCAAGGTAGCAGACTGACTAGAGGATCACACGCCTATCTCCCAAGCCATGAAAATTCACTCGGAAGCTACTGAAGTGAAAAATAATGAGAAATGGCACATTTTAAATAACTACAGTTACATAACCAACACAAAGTTTACAATACCACTATCAGAACAATGCCAATAGCCTATTTAGTGAAAGGAGATACAAAAAGTATGAAAACGTTAATGAAATAGTTATTTTGTTACTGGACAGTCCCCTAAACTACAACACCAAAGAAATATGTACTATTCAAGTAATATTTAATATACCAACTAGACATGTACTGGAAAGGTACTATTGCCACCCTAACTACTGGTGTAGATGACCACTATTTTAAACCATATTTAACATATTAGCATAGCAAATAAACATATACTGAAAAGCTACTATTGTCACTATTACTAATGGTGTATGTGGCCAGTATTTTATACTATAACATATTAGTAAGAAGAATTAAATAAAGTAAAACATTGAAGAAATGGAAAATAAACTGTACATACTTTTGTTCCTTTGAAGTTTTAATTAAGCTTTTGTAGATTCTTTGAGAGAGTTAGAAAAAAACTAAGTTTTTAAGGTCAGTTTTTTGTTTTTTCTTCTTCACATCAGTCCAAGTATTTTTTTCAGAAGATCTTTTTAAAGATGAGGATGATGTCCATTCCATATATTCTGGTATTTTGATTATGTTGTTGTTCTTGATAAAGGCAGATGCTTCCTTGACGTTATTGAAAGTTCTCATATAATTTGCATAGAAAATTCTGATTTTAGCAGGATAGACAAGCTGTTTTTTTATTTTGTTTTGCTTAAGAAGTTTCACCAGTGGCCACGTTTTCTTCCTCAAGTCCAGGACTCTGGAGGAGTAGTCATTGTCAAATCTTATTTGACTTTGATTGCAGGTTAAGGGACTCTTTCTCCAAGCAGATTTAAGTATAAGTTCTTTGTCGAGAAAGGATAGAAATTTTACTACAATAGATCTTGGGGGAGCTGTAGGTGAGGAAGGAATGTGTTTACCTATAGCTCTGTGTGCCCTCTTTATGCCACTGGATAAGCCTTCTTTTAAATCTAATATTTCAGGTAGCCAAGAATTTAAAAACCTAATAATGTCCTCACCTTCTGATTCCTTTGGAAGACCAAAGATCCTTATGTTTGTTCTCCTTTCTGTATTCTCCAAGTTGTTTATTTTGTTAATTAACTAATTATTTTGCTGAAGACGGAATTCAGTATGGTTTTCTTCCTCTTTAAGTCTCCCATCAATGTCAGATAATGAGGTTTCAATGTCAGTTATTTTGGTTTGTTGTTGTTGTGGTATTTCTTTAAGCACATCAGTTTGTTTTTGGCAGCTATTTTTTAGGTTGTCTAAATTGTCCTTAAACTTGTCCATTTTTATAGATAGCTCCTGTAATGTGGCTGACATCAATTGTATCTCCTTTTTCAGTGAAGATTCAGAGTGGGAGTTCTTTGAGTTACTCATTTCCACACTGATGACGTAATTTCCATGTAGTCTTGACAGGAAAATATCAACAGATTTTCTTCAAATTTGAGATGTAGATAGTTTATATGTTTCTTAATAAAGTTGTATTGTTTTAATTTGATAAGATAGATTATTTTCCTGTATTTTAGAATGATCTTGTGGAGCTCCAAAAAGATGCTGCTATCAGTTAGCCATCTGGGCTCCCCCCTCCAGTCACACTTTCTGATGACCTGGCAGTATAACATACAGTAAGAAACTTTTTATGTAAGTCTTCATCTGCCATAAAGCTGTACAATGTGAAGAAAAGACTTGCAGTAATAAAGAAATGTTTGGATAAAGACATGCAATACACAGCATAATTATTTCAAAAATAAGTAATGCCTGTGAACAATAAATGATATAGTAAACATTTGCATTTTGTCATTTTTGAACACATGCCAAGACAGATGTCAGTGAGATGTAAATCAATCTTGGACACTCCAGAAATATGCATATTAGCTGTGTTATGAAGAACACCATTGAAAGGCTTACAGCACTTTCATATCATAAGGAGGAGGATACCATACCTTCTAGGACAAGACCTGAAAAATGTGTCCCTCTGACTTTGCCATAAGTATTTTTTGGGTGTAATTCAATGCCATGATGTTACCAGATTCAAAACTTTGCTTATGATAGTAGGTTCTGTACAGATCTCTGTATTGACTGCATGTGCAACAGTAGACAGCAATGGAGACTGTCACAAATAACTGAAATCAATGTGTGCAGTAAGAAAGGAGTTATGAATATAATTTGAACAACCTGATTTAGTCAGAGTGCTGAAAAAGAGCTATGCATGTTACTGTCCACAGAACAGTGAGCAATACAATATGAATGCTTCTTTGATGAGGAAGCAGTTTCCATCATGTAGCACACAGACACACACATACACACACACACACACACACACACACACACACACACACACATAAAATGACCAAGACTTGCATCACATTCTCACTGTGTAGGTATGCTATACAAGCCAGTACTCAATGCACATGCCACAGGAGCACTTTAAACACAATATGCCTTGAATAACCATTTCACTGCCGTGCAATCACATGTGCTTATATATCATCGTCCAATAGAAAATGGATATGAATAACTAAATACAATGGTTTTGTGTAACGTCTGTACATTTATATAATGTTGCCCTTTTCTGGAATTGATCCGAAAGCTATGCATGCTTCTGACTAATGATATAGATGAAACCCAAGCACCACAGAGGAAGTCTTAACACAAGTGTGACACTCCACCTATGCTAATTCATTACATCATATGATTATGTTGCAAACAATCTCCTTCAGATAAAAAGGATGGGGAGGCCTCTACAAAGCAAGGTATCAAATCCATACACCACAGGAGAAGTTGCACTACAACTGTGAGATACTGCAGCTATGTAAGCATTATCTAGCCATTGTGTTGCCAAAAATGTATTTTCTCTGGGGATGCTAGAATTTGCTAGTATAATACTGTGCCACTGAAAATCAATCTCAGAAAGTGGAAGTCTACATAAAGGTGGTTGTGAGGTAGCCAACAGTATATGACATGAATCACAGTCACACTATTTAAGCAGAGATGGACTCAGATCACCTACCTATCTAGTTACATCATCTATACAGCACATTAGCAGTAGCCAGCACCTTAGGAGGATATTGTGTACAAGAGAGGCATACATCATCTATGAAGGGATGATGCCAGCAGTGTATTGCCAAGGAGATGTGTGTGTTAAATAACTTTTTCAGTCATCTGGGGGTTGTAAAATGTTGTCACTACAAATGTTTGTATATCAATCATGAATTCATTTACAGTCACACACACACACACACACACACACACACACACACACACACACACACACACACACACACACATATACACACAGTCTTAGAAGGTGTCATTGCTGTGTTTGACCCCCCTTACCTATCTAGTTACACATTCTAGAGAATAGTGTAAGAACCACAAGCACCATAGCAGAAATCAGACTTTAAAGTGTGAGAGTGTACTTTAAAAAGAATGACCTCACCGGTTTGTTAAAGAGAAGATAATTTTTATGAAAAGTGGGATAAGGGGATGGAGGACTCATCTGCCTGTCTAAAGGTTTCCCCGTGTGGAAGGTGACTGATTTCAGCTGTTGTGGAAGTTATAACTACCTGACTCTACAGCCCCACACAGCCAAGATCACCATTGTGAGAGTCAAAGATCCTACCTTCCTATTTACATAATCTACGGGTTATTGCATTAAATCTATGCATCACAGTAGAAGTCTGACTACACGTGAGATGTACATCATCTTTGATTGGATGACATCAACACTTCATTGTAGAAACACTGCTATGGGTAAAACTGAATACACTGATGTGGGATTATGGTTCAAGGCAAAACATGCCACTTGAGTGGAATATTACACATTGCAACTCTGACAGAAAGCATTTCAGTGTATTATGTGCTCCACACAGATATGGGAGTCATTGCTGCATTTGAAACACCTGTATCTATAATTAGACATTCTAGAGATCACTATATGAACTGCAAGTGGCAAAGGAGAAGTCTGACTTCCATAGTGTGAGAGTGCACTTTAGAAAGAATGACCTCATCATTGTGTTGAAGAGAAGATGTGGCTGTGACAGGTGGGATAAGGGGATGGTGGAGTAATCCATCAGTTTAAAATGTTTCTCCAGAGTGGAAATTGACTGAGCACAGCTATGGTTGAGAACATGCTCATGTGACTGTATACATGCCTCCATTATTTATACTCAGACATGTTTCCCATGATAAGAATCAAACTTCATACCTTTCTAATTGCACAATCTATAGAACACAATATTAGTTACAAGTGCCACAAGAGAAATCAGGCTCATAATAGGAAAGAGTGCACTTCTGACAGGATGGCCTCATCACTGCATTGCAGAGGATGTCTCTGTTAAAAGTGGGATAAAGTGTAGAGCGAGCTGTGTGCAAAGTTAAATGTATTCTTCTGTGGGGAAGTGAACACAGCACAATTGTCAATGAAGTGTTAATTACCTGTCACTATAACACCCCCCCAAGACACACACAGGTTCCCTGCCATGAAAATCAAACCTCCTATACAATCTAGAGAGCACAGTATTAGTTTCAAGCACCACAGTTGAAGTCTGAATATAATAATATGAAAAAGTGCATTTGTTATTGGTAAAACTTCACTGTTTGAAATAGATAGTACTGTGCAATGCAAGTTTTGGGGAAAGTGCATATGTGTGCAAAGGATAAAGTAGCAGCACTGTGATTCTCTCGTAATGACATACTTCTCTGCTAAAATTTACATACTGTCCTTCATGTACATTGTGTTACAGTGAGGGATGTGTATCTGTTCCACAGTATGGAATGCCAATAACAACCACAGCTGTAAACCAGTGGATTATCAGTCAAGCATTCCTGCCACTTCATTTTGGGATGATTGCACACTTGTTTTGTCGCATACTTAGAAAATGTGCATTGACAAGACAAACAGACACCATACATAGGACAGTTCACTGCAGAATAATGCTGATAGATTATGTCTGAATAGGTTAACCAACATTGTAACATAGTTGCAAGTGTAATCATTGTAGAGGAGACATAATATTTTCAGACTGAATTAACCAAGTCAACATCACTCTGCAGTTAAGATAACTTGTTGCCAAAATTCAATATAGATGCACATATGTTGCACAACCTAAACAAATAATTTATTTTACTCTCTGCCTGAAATGCATTGCAGCTGTTGGGAAAGTATTAGCACATGCCTAAATGATATCTAAGATGTTGAACTTACAGTGGGAATTAGTAGTAGTCAGGAGTGCACTTAGCCAACTTATGCGCAAAGAAACATTTCACGCATACAACCATAAGTGAATCTGCTGGAATATAGAACAGATATGTTTTATGGTCATGATTCTGTGAAACATTTGTACATACATTGACAGACTACTGAAGGAATCAATGGGGGAAATGTGGTATCATGTGGTGTCAGAGAAGTGCTTGTGCATAAGACTACTGAAGGGATTGTTGGGGGAATGTCTCATTTGGTGTCAGTGAAAGGCTTGTTCACAAATGAACAGACCATAGAAGGGATTGTTGGGGTAATATCTCATTCTGTGTTAGTGGAGGGGTTGTGCATACATGGAGAGAGTACTGAAGGGATTGTTGGGGGAAATGTCTCATTTGGTGTCAGTTAAGTTCTTGTGCATAAATGGAAGAATACAGAAGGGATCATTTGGGGAAATATCTCGTTTGGTGTTAGTGAAGTGCTCGTGCATGCTGAAAGGATCAATGGGGGAAAAGCTTCAACTGGTTTCAGTGAAGTGCTTGTGCATACATTGTCAGACTGCTTAAATAATCTCTGTCAGCAATGTTTCGTTTGGTTTCAGTGAAGTGTTTGTGCATACATAAATAAACTACTGAAGGGATTGTTGGCAAAATGTTTCTTTTGGTGCCATTGAAGTATTTGTGCATAAATGGGCACACTACTGAGGGAATCTTTGGGGGAATGTCTCATCTGGTGTCAGTGAAGTGCTTGTGTATACATGGACAGATTACTGAAGGGTTTATTGGGGAAATGTCTCATTTGGTCTCAGTGAAGAGCATGTGCATACATGGACAAATTACAGAAAGTATCATTGGGGGAAATGTCTCATTTGGTGTCAGTGAAGATTTTGTACATATACAAACAGACTAAATGTTTATTCAGAGAAGTGTCTCATTTGGTGTCAGTGAAGATTTTGTACATATACAAACAGACTAAATGTTTATTCAGAGAAGTGTCTCATTTGGTGTCAGTGAAGATTTTGTACATATACAAACAGACTAAATGTTTATTCAGAGAAGTGTCTCATTTGGTGTCAGTGAAGATTTTGTACATATACAAACAGACTAAATGTTTATTCAGAGAAGTGTCTCATTTGGTGTCAGTGAAGATTTTGTACATATACAAACAGACTAAATGTTTATTCAGAGAAGTGTCTCATTTGGTGTCAGTGAAGATTTTGTACATATACAAACAGACTAAATGTTTATTCAGAGAAGTGTCTCATTTGGTGTCAGTGAAGATTTTGTACATATACAAACAGACTAAATGTTTATTCAGAGAAGTGTCTCATTTGGTGTCAGTGAAGATTTTGTACATATACAAACAGACTAAATGTTTATTCAGAGAAGTGTCTCATTTGGTGTCAGTGAAGATTTTGTACATATACAAACAGACTAAATGTTTATTCAGAGAAGTGTCTCATTTGGTGTCAGTGAAGATTTTGTACATATACAAACAGACTAAATGTTTATTCAGAGAAGTGTCTCATTTGGTGTCAGTGAAGATTTTGTACATATACAAACAGACTAAATGTTTATTCAGAGAAGTGTCTCATTTGGTGTCAGTGAAGATTTTGTACATATACAAACAGACTAAATGTTTATTCAGAGAAGTGTCTCATTTGGTGTCAGTGAAGATTTTGTACATATACAAACAGACTAAATGTTTATTCAGAGAAGTGTCTCATTTGGTGTCAGTGAAGATTTTGTACATATACAAACAGACTAAATGTTTATTCAGAGAAGTGTCTCATTTGGTGTCAGTGAAGATTTTGTACATATACAAACAGACTAAATGTTTATTCAGAGAAGTGTCTCATTTGGTGTCAGTGAAGATTTTGTACATATACAAACAGACTAAATGTTTATTCAGAGAAGTGTCTCATTTGGTGTCAGTGAAGATTTTGTACATATACAAACAGACTAAATGTTTATTCAGAGAAGTGTCTCATTTGGTGTCAGTGAAGATTTTGTACATATACAAACAGACTAAATGTTTATTCAGAGAAGTGTCTCATTTGGTGTCAGTGAAGATTTTGTACATATACAAACAGACTAAATGTTTATTCAGAGAAGTGTCTCATTTGGTGTCAGTGAAGATTTTGTACATATACAAACAGACTAAATGTTTATTCAGAGAAGTGTCTCATTTGGTGTCAGTGAAGATTTTGTACATATACAAACAGACTAAATGTTTATTCAGAGAAGTGTCTCATTTGGTGTCAGTGAAGATTTTGTACATATACAAACAGACTAAATGTTTATTCAGAGAAGTGTCTCATTTGGTGTCAGTGAAGATTTTGTACATATACAAACAGACTAAATGTTTATTCAGAGAAGTGTCTCATTTGGTGTCAGTGAAGATTTTGTACATATACAAACAGACTAAATGTTTATTCAGAGAAGTGTCTCATTTGGTGTCAGTGAAGATTTTGTACATATACAAACAGACTAAATGTTTATTCAGAGAAGTGTCTCATTTGGTGTCAGTGAAGATTTTGTACATATACAAACAGACTAAATGTTTATTCAGAGAAGTGTCTCATTTGGTGTCAGTGAAGATTTTGTACATATACAAACAGACTAAATGTTTATTCAGAGAAGTGTCTCATTTGGTGTCAGTGAAGATTTTGTACATATACAAACAGACTAAATGTTTATTCAGAGAAGTGTCTCATTTGGTGTCAGTGAAGATTTTGTACATATACAAACAGACTAAATGTTTATTCAGAGAAGTGTCTCATTTGGTGTCAGTGAAGATTTTGTACATATACAAACAGACTAAATGTTTATTCAGAGAAGTGTCTCATTTGGTGTCAGTGAAGATTTTGTACATATACAAACAGACTAAATGTTTATTCAGAGAAGTGTCTCATTTGGTGTCAGTGAAGATTTTGTACATATACAAACAGACTAAATGTTTATTCAGAGAAGTGTCTCATTTGGTGTCAGTGAAGATTTTGTACATATACAAACAGACTAAATGTTTATTCAGAGAAGTGTCTCATTTGGTGTCAGTGAAGATTTTGTACATATACAAACAGACTAAATGTTTATTCAGAGAAGTGTCTCATTTGGTGTCAGTGAAGATTTTGTACATATACAAACAGACTAAATGTTTATTCAGAGAAGTGTCTCATTTGGTGTCAGTGAAGATTTTGTACATATACAAACAGACTAAATGTTTATTCAGAGAAGTGTCTCATTTGGTGTCAGTGAAGATTTTGTACATATACAAACAGACTAAATGTTTATTCAGAGAAGTGTCTCATTTGGTGTCAGTGAAGATTTTGTACATATACAAACAGACTAAATGTTTATTCAGAGAAGTGTCTCATTTGGTGTCAGTGAAGATTTTGTACATATACAAACAGACTAAATGTTTATTCAGAGAAGTGTCTCATTTGGTGTCAGTGAAGATTTTGTACATATACAAACAGACTAAATGTTTATTCAGAGAAGTGTCTCATTTGGTGTCAGTGAAGATTTTGTACATATACAAACAGACTAAATGTTTATTCAGAGAAGTGTCTCATTTGGTGTCAGTGAAGATTTTGTACATATACAAACAGACTAAATGTTTATTCAGAGAAGTGTCTCATTTGGTGTCAGTGAAGATTTTGTACATATACAAACAGACTAAATGTTTATTCAGAGAAGTGTCTCATTTGGTGTCAGTGAAGATTTTGTACATATACAAACAGACTAAATGTTTATTCAGAGAAGTGTCTCATTTGGTGTCAGTGAAGATTTTGTACATATACAAACAGACTAAATGTTTATTCAGAGAAGTGTCTCATTTGGTGTCAGTGAAGATTTTGTACATATACAAACAGACTAAATGTTTATTCAGAGAAGTGTCTCATTTGGTGTCAGTGAAGATTTTGTACATATACAAACAGACTAAATGTTTATTCAGAGAAGTGTCTCATTTGGTGTCAGTGAAGATTTTGTACATATACAAACAGACTAAATGTTTATTCAGAGAAGTGTCTCATTTGGTGTCAGTGAAGATTTTGTACATATACAAACAGACTAAATGTTTATTCAGAGAAGTGTCTCATTTGGTGTCAGTGATTTACTTGTACATGCATGGACAGACTATTGAAGGGATTGTTGGTGGAAATGTTTCATTTGTTGTGAAGTGCTTATGGATACTTGGACAAACTACTAATGCTATTGTTAGGACAAATGTTTCATTTGGTGTAAGTTTAGTACTTGTGCTTACATGGATAAATTTCTGAAGGGATTGTTCGGGGAAATGCCTCATTTGGTGTCAGTGTAGTGCTTGTGCATACACAAATAGACTACTGATGGGATAATTGGGGGAATGTCTTAGTTGGTGTCAGTGAAGTGCTTGTCCATGCTGAAGGGATCACTGGGGAAATGTTTCATTTGGTTTCAGTGAAGTGCCTGTGCATACATGGTCAGAGTACAGAATGGATTGTTAGGAGAAATGTTTCATTTTGAGTCTGAGAAGTACTTGTTTATACATGGTCAAACTACTGAGAGAGTCACTTGCAGAAATGCTTAATTTGGCATTGGTGAAGTTTTTTTTTGCAAATATGAACAATATGCTGAAATGATTTTTGGGGAAAATGTTTCATTTGCTATAAGTGAAGTGTTTGTGCATGCATGGATAAATTTCTGAAGGAATCATTGGGGAAATGTCTCATTTGGTGTCAAGTGAAGTGCTTGTGCATTCTTTGACAGAGTTCTGAAGGGATTGTTGTCAGAAATGTTTCATTTGGTATCAGTGAAGTGTTTTACATACACAGATAGACTACTGATGGTATCATTGGGGGAATGTCTTATTAGCTGTCAGGGAAGTGCTTGTGTATGCTGAAGGGATCACTGGGGAAATGCTTCATTTGATTTCAGAGAAGTGCTTGTGCAAATGTGGTCCAACTACAGAATGGATTGTTAGAGGACATGTTTCATTTGGTGTCTGTGAAGTACTTTTGCATACGTGGTCAGACTAATGAAAGAGTCGCTAGCAGAAATGTTTAATTTTGTGTTGGTGAAGTTTTTTTTGCAAATATGAACAAAATACTGAAGTGATTGATACATTTCTGACAGGATCTTTGGGGGAAATGTCTCATTTGGCATCAGTGAAGTGCTTCTGCATACATTGACAGACTACTGAAGGTATTGTTGCTGGGGAAAATGTCTCATTTGGTGTGAGTGAAGTACTTGTGCACACAGGGACAAAGTACAGAAGGGATTGTTAGGGAAATATCTCATTTGGAGTCAGTGGTTTATGTGCATAGATGGACAGACTTCTAAAGGAATTGTTGGGGGAAATGTCTAATTTGGCTGAATGAAGTGCTGTCCAAGCATGGTCTGATAACTCAAGTGATCATAGAGGAAATGTCTCATTTGGTGACAGTGAAGTGCTTATGCATACATGGATAGACTACTGATGGGATTGTTAAGCATGCTGAAGGGATCATTGGAGAAATGTTTCATTGGGTTTCACTGAAGAGCTTATGAAAACATGTACAGACTACTGAAAGGACCATTGAGAGAACTGTCTTATTTTGAGTCATTGAAGTTCCTGTGCATGCATGGACAGAATAATGAAGGGATTGTTGGGTAAAATGTCTCATCGAAGTCAGTGAAGTGCTTTTTCATACATGGATAGGCTAGGAATGGATCATTGGTGGAAGTGCCTCATTTGGTGTCAGTGAACTGGTTTTGTATAATTGGAAAGACTACACGAGGGCTTGTTGGGAGAAATGTTTCATTTGGTGTCAGTGAAGTTCTTACACAAAAGGACAGACTACAGAAGGTAGTATTGAGGGAAATGTTTCATTTGGTGTGAATGAAGTGTTTTGCATACATAGGCAGACCACAGAAGGTATCTTTGGGGAAATTTCTCATCTGGTATCAGTGAAGTACTTGTTAATTCATTGACAGGCTTCAGAAGGGATTGTAGTGGGAAATGCCTCATTTGTTATCAGTAAAGTGCTTGTGTGTACATGGAGATACTTCAGAAAGGATCATTGGGGAACTGTATACTTTGTTGTATACTTGGACAGACTATTGAAGGGTTGTTGGGGCAATATCTCATATGGTGTCATTGAAGTGCTTTGCATATATGAACAGACAATTAAAGGGACCATTGGAGAAATGTCTCTTCTGATGTCAGTGAATTGCTTGTGCATGGATAGACAGACTACTTAAGTGATCATTGGGGAAATTTCTCATATGGTGTGAGTGAAGCACTTGTACACGCATGACAGCCTGCAAAAAGGATCATCGGGGAAATGTCTCATTTGTTGTTAGTGACATTTTTGTGCATACATGAACAGACTACAGAAGGGGCAGTTGGGGAAACTCTCATTTGGTGTCAGTGAAGTGTTTGCACATAGATGGACAGACAACACAAGAGATATTTTGGGTAAAGTGTGTCAGTAAAGTGCTTGTGCATACATCGACACACTACTGAAGGGATCATTGGGGGAAATGTCTCATTTGGTGCTAGTGAAGTTCTTGTGCATACATGGACAGACTACAGAAGGAGTAGTTGGGGAAACATCTCATTTGGTGTCTGTGAAGTGGGTGTCCATACATGGAGAGATTGCAGAAAGGATCATCGGGGGAAATGTCTAATTTGGTGTCAGTGAAGTTCTTGTGCATATATGAACAGACTACAGAAGGGATCTTTGGGAAAATGTCTCCTTTCATGGCAGTCAATTGCTTGTGCATACATGGACAGACTACTAAAGGGAATGTTGGGGGAAATATCTCATTTAGTGTCAGTGAAGTATTTGTGCATACATGGAAAGTCCATAGAAAGAATTGTTGTAGGAAATGTCTCATTTGGAGTCAATGAAATGGTTTTGCAAACATGGACAGACTACAGAAAGGATCATACATCTCAACCTCTTAGAGTAAGAAATCTGGACAAAGTCATTAATAACAGCTGGACAAAGGCCTAAAATAGGGACAATTTTTAAGTATTGCTCTTAGAAACTTAGAAAGTTGATAGAATAACAAGTTTTGCATTAGCATGAATTTTCTGAAGGGTATGAAGTTTGAAACTGAAATGTCTATCATTGTTTCCTAACTTCAGACTTTAATGACTTGGCACTAATTTGCCAGAAAATACAATTATATGAAAACCGAACCAAAAATATGAGGCAAAAATCTGGACATTCTGTGAAAATCTCTACAGTTGAGTGGTATGGAAAGGACTGGTGCAAGAAATGTCTCATTTGGAGTCAACAAAGTGGTTTTACAAACATGGAAAAACTACAGAAGGGATTGCTGGGGGAAATGTCTCATTTAGTGTCATTGAAGTGCTTGTGCATACATGGACAGACTAAAGAAGGGGTCACTGGGGGAATGTCCAATTTGGTGTTAGTGAAGTGCTTGTACATACATGGACAAACTGCAGAACTGATCACTTTAGAAATGTCTCACTTGGTGTCAGTGAAGTACTTATGCATACATGGATAGACTACCAAAAGGAATGACAGACTACTGAAGTGTTTTTTGGGAGAAATATCTCATTTGGTGTCAGTGAAGAGTCTGTGCATTACTAGTTAGACTATAGAATGGATTGTTAGGGGAATTGTTTCATTTGGTGTCCATGAAGTGTTTGTGCATATACGAACAATCTATTGAAGGGACAATTTGGAGAAATGATCTATTCGGTGCATTGTAGTCCTTATGCATACATGGACAAAGTATGAGGTGATCATTGGTTGGGGTTAGTTATGGTCCTGGGACAGAGCCCAGTGGGACACCCTGACTGTAACCAAGAATTTCACTTGTTCATTTGCTGTATGATACTTGCCATGTCCTATTTCCAAGCCATGCAGCTATCCATCTTATCAAGAGGACATCAATTTCTAAGTGTTCTCATTTACTGATCAGTGTTTTCTGCATGACCCTGTCAAATTCTGATGTCTAATCTATATAAATTACATTACAGTGCAATTTTTCATTCATAGCTGTTATTATATTGTTATAAAGCATCATGTTACAGGTGGTAATATATCTATTTTCAACATATGCATGCTGATATACGGTTTCAAGTCCCAACCTTTCTACAACATGAAAGGAGACTTAAAGGAGTACAACAGGTTTCTCTAATGTATTCCTCAACTTCACGGCCCTTTTCCTCCCTATTTACATTGTCCTCTGTAAAGCAACAACAATAAAGCATTTACAATTTTTATAATTCCCCTTACTTCTGTAACAGAAGCCTACCTTCTCATACTATGATGGTTTCACTTACAAAATGATTCTCTCACGTTTGAATAAAGCTTGTTGGAGTTGCCCAATTATTGACATCATCGAGGCCAGGCAGTACAGGTACTTTTTTTTTTTTTTAATCAGTTCCCTCCCCAAAGTGACATCACCACAGCCGTTATCTGATTCTAACTAAAATAATAAGACCCACCCATTCTGTGATGTCATGGCTCCCTTGTCCTTCCCCCAGCCTGAGTGCTGTTCATTTTATTCAGTAGTAGTGTAGTAACACCGATGTTTGGAAACACAGACATTTGGTATGCATACTTGTACATTCTGCATGGCAAATGATGCTTAGGTGGTGTATCGCTTGCATACTTCTCTGTTCTATTTGCACCAGATACTGCTAGTGTGCAGTGCGGGAATAGAAAGATTAAAACATTACCCTGGTATCAGAGGTGGCAGTGCAACATATTCATAGTGGCTTAACATGACAGTAGCTCTAAGCAAGCACCATGTGAAACCTGAACAAGCACCTAGAATTATTCAGTGCAGCTTCCACATCTTAAGTCTGAAAATGAATTCACATACTCACATGAACAGGAGTAGCTGCATATTGATGGCTAAAGGTATATGGGCATGTCGGGTGGTTACTACACTGCAAAACTGGTATGTAATGGTGGAGATATTTGGAAGGCATGAGCAAACACACCAGTATATTAAAGCCATAGCACCAACTGAACTGGAGGCTGGCAAATAGATTTAGTAAGGGATTTTGTCCATGCACAAATATTTCAACAGTGATTCTTTGCAATGGCATCCATTATCTGATTCAAGTAAGTTAACCTTGATGTCCTTTATTTAAAAAAAAAATCAATAAAAAATTTACTTTGTTATAAGTGACTTCTGGACACAAGAAAAACGAACACAAGAAAAAGGAAGGGGAAATATAGCAATGTGAATTGTATGTACAAAGACAAATCCAGGGACACTGCAAAAGTTTTTTTTTTGCAAACCAACCAGTGGAGTAAAAACATATGAAGGCAAACACTGCATACCAACACACTTTGCACATGTAAATCTCAATTTTTAACAAGGTGGAAGCATGAAGTGATACCTTAACACTTAAATTAATAAAGCTCTAAACTGGTTAATAGAATAAATGTTTTATTCTTTAGCTCCTTGGTGCAAGACCTTACTGGATGTGATTGCAGTCAAGTAAGGCCATGGTTATAGTGCAGCAAAAAAATGTCCCCTCTAACAAAGGAAATGCTAGAGCAAAGATTAAATTACATGAGTCAAGCACCCTGCTGAGATCTGCCAATCGATGGAATTACCAGGTCAAATTACCCTCAGGACTTTGACAGCTAGGGAAGCTAAGTGTTATGGGGGAGGGGAGAAGTAAATGGGCTGGAATTCATTGTCTCACAAATTAGTGCCATTTAAACTAAATTAGAAAAAAAAGGCAGCAGTAAACAGCACTTTGAGTGTATTCTGTGGTATTTGCACTGTTTCTGTTTTAAGTAGTCATCCAGCAGCAGGGAATGTTACTTACACTGTTCTATTTTACTCAGTACTTTGTACGCATGCAACATCTATGAAATGACAGGAACTTTAGGCAAATGGAGGCCTGCAAGATTTAACATTTTTGAGCCAAACAATGATTTCTGGGATACTGGATGGCAACCTGATTTATCCAAACCATGTCAATATGCCAGCCTCCAGGTGGTCAGAGTCTGGAATTACATATAAAAATATTTAAAATCCTGTAAATAATCCCAGAGTGCTGTTAAAGTGTAGGAAACACCATGTCATGATGTTTTAAACATGTTTTTTGAGTCTGTGGGTGCGGTACTGAATAACTCTGGGGTTGTTCTACTCCACTTTCCCTTAAAGACAGGTTTAATAAGTGCATGTCTCCAATCTTGAGGAATCTCCTAATATTTATGCTCAAGTGTTCTCAGGTCATTATTACTAATTCTATCACCTCCATGTGCTTTGTTTGGATCCAATTTGCATAGTTCATTTTCAGAATAATCTAATTTGATTTCAGTATCTAAGATTACCTGTATGTCACTAGGACAACTTATTGCCCTCTTTGTGGAGCCAAACTGTTTTGCATAAAATTTTGTAAATATATCTATACTCTGTTGTGTCTGTGAATACATTTTAGAATCTGCACACAATTTATCAATTTGTATATCTTTACTCCATCTACATCTTATGTATCTATAAAACGCTTTCCTCTTGTGGACGATAACCTTTTATAAATGTTCTTCAGGTTTTTTTTTATCTTATCTTACACTGTGCTTAATTTGTTTGCCCAGCTTGTTTATTTCAGTTTTGAAAGTTGTAGTTTGTCCACTTTTCTATTTCTTATACATTTTGGGCAGGATTCACGAAGGCTTGCACGGAGTCTAAGAGTAGTGTAAGACTCCATGCAGCCTTCGCGATCCAGGAACAGCCCAAAGTCCGTGTAAGAGACAAGCTAAAACGTCTCTTACACGGAGTGGGCATGGATAAGCTAATCACCTCACTTGCAGCCGAATAGCATGCAAATGAGGATGATTAGTGATCCAGGAAGCCCAGAACAGCCCGTGTAAGAGCCGTTTTAGCTGCAGAATGTACTCAGTTGACAACTGAGTACGTTTCTGCAAAAACCACAATGGAGCCATGTCAGCTCCAAATAAAGGGTGCATATGTGTCAGGCAGCATGCCAATGGCCAAATATGTGGCCATTGGCAAGGTAACCTGATGCAAAAGTAATAAAAAAATATTTTTTTTCGGCGATCACCGATGCTTAACCCAGCACAGCCCCACGCAAACGGGCTGCGCTGTATAAAACATAAAAACTAAGGTTATAAACCCACAAATGTGGGTTTTATGCAATACATGAATTTACAATGCAGGGACCAGCAGACCAAAAACAACATGGCCACCGTGTAGTGGTTGCTAAGGGGGGAAGCTGAGTCTAAGAGATGTAACTAAACATTAATAGGCAATCTGATGCAAATGAGTGTTAGGATACTGAATTCCACTGTCACATAGCAAATGAGCACATTCTGAGTAGTGTAAGAGTTACAGAAGGGGGAGGAACAGAGTAGGAGATAGGTGACATCACAGGGGGGAATGGCAGAAAGAAATGCAGTTCATTGGAGGTCAGAGTTACATGACAGATGTCAGACACATATCATGGAAAGAGGAGTGCCACAACATAAGCATGGGAAAGTCAAGAAATGGAAGGTGTGCACTGTTGCTTACACCAAAGTTTCTTGCTGGGCGTGCATGCGCACGTGTGCGCGCCATGAAGCGCGAGTAAGACAGTGTCTTGGCGTGTAAGGTAGACTGAGCATGTGGGGCGTGTTGGGAGATGTTTAACACTGTTTGCACGGGTGTGTGCACGTTTTAACCCGAATAAGCAGATTCTGAACCGTGTAAGCACGTGTGCGCGCATGTAGGCCACTGTGAGCGTGTTTCTGCTAGTATGCACGCTGCTCCCCCCTGAGGAAACAGAAAGGAAAAAGGAAGCAACAGAATTAGTAGGAAGCTAGCAGGGAATACTGCTGGAGCTAGCAGGTGAAAACAATTAGAAGCAGGCAATTACACAGGCAGAATAGTAGCTCAGCCCAACACTTAAAAATCTGCAAACAGCAGTGCAAGATGTTTCTCTCAAGAGACACTGCAAGACAGGAGTAAGCTATTAGAAGTGAAAACCGAAAAAGCTGGACTCAGAGCAGAAATGTTAGGGGCTGCCATAGCTGTCATAATGAGACATAGGCGATTTGCTGTGGGTGGTGACAATGCAGATGGTGCCAGACAACCCACAGTGAGGAGACGGAGAAGAGTGTACAGGCCCAGGGTCACCTACCACGGGTTACATGAGCTGGAGATAGTAGAGCGCTATAGAGTGGACAGAGACCTCCTGCAGCAAATAGTGGAGCTGTGCAGGCCACGCCTCACACACAGAACCAACAGAGGGGAACCCATCCCAGTGGAAACCAAGGTATGTGTTGGCCTAAGAATACTAGCAACAGGTACCTTCCAGAGACCATCTGGTGATATGATGGGGATATCACAGGCATCAGCCTCCAGGGTACTGCACCAGTTCCTAGATGCCATGTCAGCACATGTCAGTGATCATGTATATTTCCCCAATGCCCGTGAGGTATTGGCCAGCAATATGCGTCTCTTCCAGCAAATAGCGGAATACCCTGCGGTAGTGGGTGCAATAGACTGCACGCACATACGCATCAAAGCACCAGCCGGTGAGCAGGGTAGGGCCTACATTAACCGCAAGGGCTTCCCCTCCATCAACTGCCAGGTCGTGTGTGATGCCCAGGGCATAATAATGAATGTGTGTGCTGGCTGCCCTGGGAGATACCATGATTCCCACATCTGGCATTTGACGCAGCTGTACCAGACATTTGCCAATGGGGACATCCCGCACGGACACCTAGTGGGGGATGCAGGTTATGCACTGGAGCCGTGGCTGATGACACCCATCAGAAACGCACACACACCTGAACAGGAATGCCATAATAAGGCACACGCACAAACACGTAATGTAATAGAGTGTGTGTTTGGGCTGCTCAAGTCACAGTTCCGGTGTCTGGACACATCTGGTGGAGCCTTGCAGTACACACCAACTACATGTACCCAAATTGTCATGGTATGTGCAATGCTACATAATATGATCTTGCGAAAACAGCTGCAGCAGGACCAGCATAGGGCTGGGCCAAACAGCCCCCCACCATTGCCAAGGCCATCACAGGCACAGCGTGACTCGAAGGAGGAACAACCTGAGCCTGCCCCAGTAGGCAGAAGGAGGCATGCCCAGTATGCCCTGGCCTTGGCAAAGAGGCAACGCATAGCACATACACTGGCTCAGTAGGAACCCTGGGAATGATACCCCCTCTGACTCACTCAGATAATAACAGGGATGCCTAAGATGACATGACCTGCTCACAAACATGTACAAGAAGTGTAATATGTGCATCCGACAGAGGCAGCCCTGCAGCACCACCTGAGGCATGAATGCCATGTGTTAAGTAATGTAACACCATGTACTATATGCACACCTGAGGACCCTGACTAACATCTTACCCTCACCAAGCATCATGCCACAATATGACAATGAGATGATCAAGTGCAATAATTGACTGAGGTATCGCAGTTAGTCAAAGGGGATCCAATGTGTGCCAGCCTGGGATGACATGCTGAGCATGACATGATGCTCCACCTGCTAGGACTGGCGTGCACCTATCAGTGCAGGCCATATGGATACTGGCAAAGGCTGTTGTTACCCACAGCGTGCCCTGAATAGGTAAGGCTCAAAACACAAACCTACCTCCATAGGTATCAGAAGGGATAAGAATAAGTTAAGGGATAAGTCGAAACAGCAAGATGCATGCAGTCTAAACTCACCCAGTATGGAGAATGTTGATATCTGTGCTGTAACAGAAAACTGGGTCAAGGCTCACAACAGCACCCTAACACTACCAGGTTACAACTCATACTGTGCTGTACAGCCTCAAAACATGGAACAAGCTACAAAAGGAGGGTGACTAGCAATAATTGTCAAGGATAACCACACACCCATGTTGGTACCACAACAAGAAGCAGCATGGACTAGCCATGGTCAAGTAACAGTGGCTAAAACTGCCCCCCAGTTTATAGACTGCTACAGACTACTGTCCCAACACCAGGAACTGCACCTGGCCTATGCTGGAATACATGAATATATCAAGTCCTCCAAACCACATTATATTGGGTGACTGAAAATACCCAGACATAGACTGGGAGCATTATACTAGCTCCAACACTGTAGGACAAAAGTTCATAGAATCCATAAACCAAAATGCCCAGGAACAACGTACCACTCCCACAAGAGGGGTAAGCATACTGGATGTGATAATCAACAACATGGGTACTGGATGGCAAGACGAGAAGTGTATTGCTCACTGGTAAAACCAGACCATAGAGTAATCACACTGGATATACAAATCCTGACCACAGTCCCTGGCCAGAAAACCACAGTGGAAAACATGTGTAAAGCAATATTTGCACTCCTCCAAACTGATGTGGAATCCATTAAAGGTCCTGTGCAGGTGCAAAATATGGGCCACACCTCAGAACCTGTAATACAGCCATTCCATGAACACTGCCAGGAATGCTTGGATTATGCAATCCTAAATTAAAACAAGACACAATGCCATACACGCAGGCATCTGGCATGGTGGACACCAGCCATAACCAAACCATGCAAGAGAATGAGGAAGCTACTACATGACAGAGCAAACATAAACAATGAAGTAATCACTGATCAGTAGTATGGCAATAAAATACGTCCACACATACAATCCACTAAGGCCAGCGACAACAAGTTGAATCTGTGAATCTTGAGGCAATGTTACACCTGCCCCAAGTACACAGACAACCCCCAACTCCCCCCAAGAAATACAAATATATGCGAGAGATGCAACCATCTATCCAAACTGGAGGCTGAGCTCCCTCAACTCAGTACTCCCAAAACCAGTCAGGAGGAGAAGGTAACCACACACACCACAAACACAGTCCCACATAGACCTATCACAACTGCAAACCAAAGACATAAACACAGAAAAACATTCCCAGAGGCACAAATTACAAACACAGCACACCAACAGAGGCCTCTAAAGCAGACACCCAATCAAACAACTTCCAAACATAGCACATGCAGCACATAGTACACAAAGCTGGTGTGCCAAACAGTCACAGGCCAGAAGGAGAAACAACATGCCTGATACAGTTGTAATAGGTGACTCCATAGCGAGACACACTGCTGTCCCGCACACCAGACTGAACAAGGGAAAGGGTACAGTAAGCTGCCTGTAGGCTGCCACAATAAGCCACATAACACAAGTATGCAGGTCACCCCAAAGCAAGTAGAAATATGATGCAGTCATAGTCCATGCTGGTGTGAATGACCTGAGATGTACCTCCCTAGACTACATGAAAAGAGACATAGATGAGCTCTCTGATTATGTAGTCCAGGCCAGTATGACACTCACCATTTGCAGCATCCTACCCTTACCAAGAATGATGCCACAGTACAAACACGGAATGATCAGTTATAACAAGTGGCACACTTACTGGTGTCATTCCAAGGGGATCCAATGTCTGTCTGCTTGGAATGTCATGCTTGAAAAGCCACGCAGCTGTTCCAGGGATGGCTTGCACCTGTTACCCCTGGGCGTCTGGATATTGGATAAGGCTTTTGCCACCTCCATAGAGCCTTTCGTAGGCAAGGCTGGAAAGACTAACCCACCACCCTAGAAAACGTAAGTGGAAAGAAACATAAGGGTAATGCTGACCAATGCCAGATGTGTAAACCCCAATATGCATGCTCCCGAGGCCATCCCCAGTATGGAGAACATCGATGTCTGTGCAGTGACAGAAACTTGCTTCAAGCCTCCTGACAGCACACCAGCACTACCAGGTTATACCACATATCATGTGTCATGGCCCCAAAACCTGGAACAAAACATAAAAGGAGGGTGAGTATCCATATTCAGCACAGACACCCATATGTACAGGTAACTGACAATGCACAAGGCATTGGAGTCCACCCATGTGCAACTAACCATAGGCAAGACTGCTGTATAGTCTGTAGCATGCTACAGACCACACTCTCACACACAGGAACCCCACCCAGCCGTCCTGAAGACACTGGACAGTATGAATGTCCCACCAAATACCAAACAAGGTACCACAAATTACCACATAGGTGGTAAACCTTTATGTATGGAAGGAGTAATCAGGGACCTAGGGACACAAGTGGACAGTAACCTGTTATGTGACACTCACATTGCCAATGTGGCTAGGAAGACTGTCTACATTGGACACCGTATCATGAAAGGATTCACATCTACGTCAACAGAGGTCATTGTGCCCCTATACTCTTATCACACCCATAATCTAGTACAATGCCTCATATGGGATGTACCTTACCTGACATCTGCAGCAGTTAGAAAGACCTCAAAGGTACCTCACCAAGAGGATAAAGGGTCTCAAATATATGTCATATGCTGCCTGGCTGTAGACACCCCAGCTGAATGCAGTCACATACTGCCTACACAGAGGCATTGCATGCCTGTTGTACAAGGCCATGCCCAACACAGGAGTAATGGACATGCTCCACCCCAGAAAACTCAAAGCCATCGGAGCTGTGAGAGTGAGAGATGTCAACCTCAACACATAATGAAATAGGATGTGCTGGAGGGACAGATACATAATCCAGAGGCTCCGCACACCATGGACCAGAATCCCACTCCATGTTAGGCAGAGCCCCTCACTGACACTCTTCAACAGGAATCTTGCCAAGTGGATGGATGATCGTAGAGTTACACTGGGGGTCTTCACTGTGTCACGTCCAGACAGAAACACAGCAAAGCAAATCATAAATGGCCATAATATTCACATAGCACGGGGTGGCGAAAGCCACACACACTCTGGCTAGGCTAACAAATGCCCTAGGGTGGATAGCCTAGTATGAACCTATGAACCTATGAAGATACAAATTGTACAGGACACTAAGGATAATCCCAAGGCTTTCACAACTGATGGTAGGAACCATGTTGGGAATTCACAGATATGCTCTGAATCACACAAATATCACAAACAACATACCAAACACACACACATATTGCCAACATACATCCTGACAGGTGCAGTGCAAACCCTCCCCCCAGAATGCAAAATATCTATCCCAGCAGACTGCTGGCCCCCTGACATTGTAGATGCTGAGGTAACAGCCAGCCTCTACAAAGCAAAACACACAGCAGCAATGGTATGAGATGGTGTCCTGGGCTGAGTCCAACATGGACTCCAAGACGAATGGAATGCCAAATCACACTACTGCTCAATGTCAGCCTTACCACAGGATATGTACCCAAAGAGCAGTGTACAACAACAGTGGTCCTTCTCAACAAAGGTGTTGCCTGAATGGATACTGAAAACTACCACCCCAGAATCCTGAGAAGCTCGGTCTGCACAGCTATGGAAAGGATCAGCATGTACAGCAGACATAAAGATATTGGGGACCTACTGACACCGGACCCTACCCAGTGTGGCTTTCTTAAGTGCAGATCCTGCCCCTAAACATGTTTGACTCAATTGAAACAGTCATTAAGGTCATTGATGAGGGCAATGGGGTCCACACAGCATAGCTGGACCTTGCAAAGGCTTCTATACAATACCCTATGTGTTCATTATAGATATGCTCACCAGCTTAAATATAAACCCCTATGTCAGTAGAGGGGTTGCAAACCAGACCAAGGACAGAACAGACATGGTCAGACATGCTGCAGCCATGTCAGACTACAAACCAGATATAACTGGCATCCCACAAGGCTTGGTCCTGGGATCTCCCTCGTCTGGTATATATGTCCCATAGGTACAGGCCAACATGGAAGGACTGTGTCTGAACATGTTTGCAGAGGACTACAAACTGCTCACCATATATGATCCACCAGCTGACACAAACATCTCACAAAAGGGCCACATAGAAACAGACAACAGGTGCCATAGCCATGTCAGCAAGCTAATTGCAGAAAAGTGTATAGTCAACCCCCGTGGATATACAGTAAGTGCCCACCAATTACCACATAGGTGTTAACCCATTACGTACTTAACATGTAATGAGAGACCTGGGGACACAAGGTGATAGATATCCTGCATTGGACAAACATGTGCTGTAGTGTTTACAGAAACATACCATATACCCACCTAATCATGAAGGTTGTCAGATCTAGATAAGGGGAGGTCATTGTGGCTCTGCAGTCATCCTTCATCAGCGTTACAATTGACTACAATAGCCCCTGTGGGATGTACCTCAGCAGACACCTCCATCAACTGTAAAGTCCCCAACAGTACCTCACCAGGAGTATCAAAGAGCTTGCACAGATGCCATGTGTTGCCTGATTAAACAAACTGCAGCTACACACACTGCCATATTGCCCACCCAGAGGCAAACTGTGCCTGATGTATAAAGCCATGTCCAAGCTGGTATCAATAAACATGCTGCACCTTGTACAATCTGAATGGCAGTGAGCTATGCACATGAGAGTCCTGAACCCCAGCACAGACTTACATAGGACAAGCTGTACTGCATGATCCATAACACAGAAGCCACCCCCACCCATGAGTAAACTCCCAGTACAGGCTACCCATAGAGTCACTTATCAATTTTCCTCAATAGGAATCTTGATGAGTGGATGGGAGATGCTAGCTTTATCCTGGGTATCACTGTCATGTCACAGGTAGACAGAGGCACAGTATACTAACCATGACATATGTCATGGCAAACTCCACTTACAATGTGTGTCGAAGGACAAACACACTCTCTGACTAGCATTAGAAATGGCCTAGGGCACATCGCTAGTGTTTGCAAATGTACACCTATGTTGTGGAATACACTACCAATGTTGGACAAGCCTGGTTTAAGTAGTTCATATCTGAACATAATGCAACATGGTCAGATGTGCACAACTGGCCCCTAACCAGGCTGTTGTGCTCACTATGGAAATGTAAAGCAGTGTAGGACTAAAGCCCAGGATACTGTCCACCACAGTCAAAGTACTGAACCAGTACACTATACAGTACTACAGTGTTAGGTCAGTGTGAAAGGATGTTGACAACTTAATGCAAAGTATCCCATGCAAACCCTGCAGGCACAGTATAATCCTGTTGTGTTCACACACAAAGCAGTTGTACAGTATCTACACAACATGACACACAACACACAACCATAAACGGGAGATATTTGTTGAAGTTCACACTCATCCACAAATGTGGTGGGCTGCAGAGTTAACATATGGAATGCTCACACTGGGCATGCTCACACACTTTGATAAATGAGACATATGTCAGACAACATGCCATGGGAAGGCTGAACTGGGCATGCTCACACACTTAGGCCAAATCTCAGTTTAGCAGTTGGCCACACATATCTGGTATTTTTACGTGTTATTCCAGGAACCAACCACATTACAGCAATCTGCCCAGTGCACACAGTTAAATGACTACAGAGACATACGTGATATAGTGGATCCCTCCCATATGCAAACATCTTCCACAGATACACAAGTTGTTCATACAAACAGGGAATGCTATGGCAATAAAGACGTGCAAACAGTCTATCAGCAACAAATAATGTGCATTTGACAATTAAACATATGGGTGTAGAGGTCAACACTAGGCTGCTTGCCCTAGGGAATGACAGCTTAGCCAGAGTGTGCTTGGCGTCTGCCTCCCCACGGGATGCACATTTCCCTTTCTAAACACCGATGATGTCAGCACCCTATAAGTACAGCAGGAGAAGAAAAACCTCCCAGTAATGCGAATAACGCGCTCCGCTAATGTGTCCGTCTCAAGTGTCATAACATAGTTAAGTAGAGGTTTGAATCATGCAAATGCTCAGTGTGTGTGACTGGGGTTGGTGTGTGTGGGAGGGAAATGTCCCTTTTGGCAACTGGGAAAACACACTACAGGATGCACATTCCCCTTTCTAAACACTGATGATGTCAGCACCCTATAAGTATAGCAGGAGAAGGGATGCCTTTCAGTAACATGAATAGCGCACTCCGCTAATGCGTCCGTTTCAGGTGTCATAACATAGTTAGGTAGGGGTTTGAATCTTGCAAATGCTTAGTGGGGGGGTGTGTGTGTGTAAATCTGTGGGAGGAAAATGTCCCTTTTGGCAACTGGGAAAACACACTACAGGATGCACATTCCCCTTTCTAAACACTGATGATGTCAGCACACTATAAGTATAGCAGGAGAAGGGAAACCTCCCAGTAATGCGAATAGCGCGCTCCGCTAATGCGTCCGTCTCAAGTGTCATAACATAGTTAGATAGGGGTTTGAATCCTGCAAATGCTTAGTATGTGTGGGTGTGTGTGACTGGGGTTGGTGTGTGTGCAAGTCTGGGGGAGAGAAATGTCCCTTTTGGCAACTGGGAAAACACACTTCAGGATGCACATTCCCCTTTCTAAACACTGATGATGTCAGCACCCTATAAGTATAGCAGGAGAAGAAAAACCTCCAAATAATGCGAATAGCATGCTCTGCTAATGTGTCCGTCTCAAGTGTCATAACCTAGTTAGGTAGGGGTTTGAATCCTGCAAGTGTGTGTGTTTGGCTGGGGGTGTTAGTGTGTGTGCAATTGTGTATGAGAGAAATGTCCCTTTTGGCAACTAGGAGAACAGACTACAGGATGCACATTCCCCTTTCTAAACACTGATGATGTCAGCACCCTATAAGTACAGCAGGAGAAGGGGAATCTCCCAGTAATGCGAATAGCATGCTCTGCTACTGTATCCGTCTCAAGTGTCATAACATAGTTCGGTAGGGGTTTAAATCCTGCAAATAGCATGTGTGTGTGTTTAGCTGAGGGGGGTTAGTGTGTGTGCAATTGTGTGTGAGAGAAATGTCCCTTCTGGCAACTAGGAGAACAGACTACAGGATGCACATTCCCCTTTCTAAACACTGATGATGTCAGCACCCTATAAGTACAGCAGGAGAAGGGAAACCTCCCAGTAATGCGAATAGCGTGCTCTGCTAATGCGTCCATCTCGAATGTCATAACCTAGTTAAGTAGGGATTTGAATCCTGCAAGTGTGTGTGTTTGGCTGAGGGGGGTTAGTGTGTGTGAGAGAAATGTCCCTTTTGGCAGCTAGGAGAACAGACTACAGCATGCACATTCCCCTTTCTAAACACTGATGATGTCAGCACCCTATAAGTACAACAGGAGAAGAAAAACCTCCCAATAATGCGAATAGCGTGCTCTGCTAAGGCATGTGTCTCGAGTGTCATAACATAGTTAGGTAGGGGTTTGAATCCTACAAATGGCAAGTGTGTGTGTTTGTCTGAGGGGGGTGTGTGTGTGTGAGGGAAATGTCCCTTTTGGCAACTAGGAGAACAGACTACAGCATGCACACATTCCCCTTTCTAAACACTGATGATGTCAGCACCCTACAAGTACAGCAGGAGAAGGTATGTGGCATGGACAATGACTGAGTCATATGTGTCCATGCCTCTGACTGACCTTTATGCTTGTGTTATGTGGTGGACCATAGTGCCCCACAGGCATATCACTGTGACCTTCACCTTGTCCAGCCTGGTGAGCGTGACCACACTGTACCGGACAATAAAGGTAGCTAACACAACTGTGGCAGGTGTGTTGTCTAGCCGTACAGGCTGTGACTGGCACACCGGATTTGTGTGCTATGTGTTATGTGTGATGTGTTCAGGCATAACGTATGCCTGTGTGCCAGCTGCAGAGGTGTGTGCCGCTCAGGCAGGATGCTATTCTAAGGCTCCACGAATGGCCCAGTGTGTTCACGTGCTTGTATTGCTGTCAATGTAGGTCTACATCAGACTGGTATTGTAGTCACTGTAGTATTGCATGCCACCTGACAGGTTATGCCAGTACTGGGTTCAGAGTGCTTAGTCCCCAGTTTGGCTATGTGGTTCCATCTCATACATGTGTTGTAAGTCCATGTGTAGGGGAGAGGGTTGACTGTGTACATGTGGCAGCTGTGACATTGCCACATGACCCACATATTCCACAACTGTAGCATAGAGGTGACTGACAACTGACCTTTGAACATGCTACCATAGTATTGTGATTGCCATGGTGATTAACAGCACATAAGGCCAATTGGGAACAAGGTACATAGGTTCATAGGTTCATAGCGTCATACTAGGCAATCTGCCCTAGGGCATTTAAGAACCTAGCCAGAATATGTTTGGCTGTCGCCATCCATTGTAAATATATCTTGCCATGCCCTTTTCCGAGGTTAGTATACTGTGCCTCTGTCTAACAGTGACACAGAAGTGATACCCGGGGTAAACCTACAATGTTCCATCCACTCATCAAGATTCCTCTTGAAGAGAGTCAATGAGGGACTCTGCCTAACCTGGACTGGGATTTTATTCCAGAGTGAAGTGAGCCTCTGGGTTATGAATCTGTCCCTCCAGCATGTCCTATTTATTTCAGTGCTGAGGCTCAGGTCTCTCAAGCATGTATCCCGATGGGATTTGGATATTCTCAGGTGCAGCATGCCCATTAATTCCGGGTTCAACATGGTGTTATACATTAGGCACAGATCGCCTCTGAACAGGTGGTATGCCACTGAGTAGAGCTGGGGTTTATTTAACCTGTCAGCATATGGCATCTGTTTGAGCCCTTTGATCCTCTTGGTGAGGTACTTGTGGGGTCTTTCCAGTTGCTGCAGGTGTCTGGTAAGGTACATCCTGACAGGGGGATTGTACTCAATTATGGGCCTGATGAGGGATGGGTAAAGAGGCACAATGTCCTCCCCTGATGTAGATGTGAATCCCTTCATGATGAGGTGGGCTATATACAATGTCTTTCTAACCACTTTGGCCACGTGGTTGTCAAATGAGCGATTGCTATCAACTTGGGTCGCCAGGTCCCTAATTACTTCTTCTGTACGTAATGGAGTACCACCTATGTGGTACTTTGTGGGCACTTTGTTTTTTCCAAAGGGGATGACTATACACACTTCTGCATTCAGCTGGAGGCCATGGCTCTGGCACAAGTTGTCTGTTTCTATGATGCCCCTTTGGAAGATGCTTGTGTCGGCTGGAGAGTCGATTATGGCGGCCAGTTTGCAGTCATCTGCATATTTGGTCAGCCACAGTCCTTCCGTGTTGGCCTGTACCTCCGATAAATATATACCAAACAAGAGAGGTCCCAGGACTGAGCCTTGTGGGACACCACTCGTAACTGGTTTGGAGTCTGGCATGGCTCCAGCAATTCTAACCATGCGGGTTCTGTCCTTGAGCCAGTGTGCAATCCATCTAGTGACATAGGGGCTTATATTTAAGCTGGTGAGCTTCTCTAGAATGCCCGAATGGGGTATTGTTTTGAAGGCTTTTGCGAGGTCCAGGTAGGCTGTGTGAACCACCTTCCCCTCGTCAATGGCCTTGATGACTGTTTCAAAGAAATCAACCAGGTTTGAGAGGCAGGATCTGCCCTTAACAAAGCCAAACTGGGTATGAACCAGTGTCTGTAGGTCCACAATATCTATATTTATGTGGTCCATGATGATCCTTTCCATAGCTCTGCAGACCAAGCTAGTGTGGCTTATGGGGTGATAGTGTCCAGGATCCGTTGAGGCACCACCTTTCTGTAGAGGGACCACTGTTGCTGTACGCCACACTTTGGACACATATCCTGTAGTAAGGCTGGGATTGAACAGTAGGTTTATGTTTGGTTGTAGCACGTCTTGGAGGTCATGTAGGACACAGCCCGGGACACTGTCTCGTCCCATTGATGCAGTGTGCATTACTTTGGAGAGGGCGGCTCTTACCTGAGCATCTGAGATGTCAGGGGGGCAGCACTCTGCTGGGATACATATTTGCCCTTTCAGTGTGGAGGGGGGTGAGAAGTTTGCACTGAACCTGTCAGCTAGAATGTTGGCAATGTCTGTGGGTTTGGTGTTTCTATTGACATTTTGGACTACCTCTGAGCATATCTGGGAATTACCACCCAGGTTCCTAACATAACTAAAGAAAGCCTTGTGATTATCCTTAGTGTCCTGTGCAATTTCTCTCGAAGCTGGCCTTAGACAATCTTATGAGTGCCTGTAGTTATTTGCTAATACTGATCAGTGATGCCTTCCCTATTTGGGAATTTGCTGTATCGTTTAGTAGCTTCCTCCTTCTATTGTGTAGTTTGTTTATGGCTGGAGTCCACCAGACAGGACGTCTGCCTTTGGAGGATTGGGTCTTGGTTTTATTCGGGATCACATGATCCATGCATTCCTGAAGGTGTCCATAGAATGCGTTTATAGAGGAATCTGCGGTCTGGTCTGTAGTTTCCACAGGCCCGGGGGCTTTGAAGGTTTCCACCTCAGTTTTGAGGAGTGTGAATTTGCTTTAGAAAAGTTGTTCACTGTGGTGTTCTGGGAAGGGGGTGGGGTCGGGATGTGAATATCCAGTGAGATTAGTTTATGGTCCGATCTTACCAGTGAGGGATACACTTCTGGTCTGGAGCATAGAGTCCCCATGTTGGTGATGATCAGGTCCAGTATGTTTCCCCTTCTTGTGGGAGTGGTAACAAGTTGTTCCATAGCATTTGAGCTCATATATTCTAGGAATCTTTGGCCTAGGGTGTTGGAGCTAGAGTCATGCTTCCAGTCCATGTTTGGGTAGTTGACGTCGCCCAATATAATGGTGTTTGCAGAGACCTTCATATTTCTACTGTTCACAGGACGGCCGAGTGCAGTTCTTGGGTTTGGGAGGGTGGTCTGTAGCAGGCTATAACCTGGAAGGCAGTTTCACCCATTGTTAGTTGCACATGGATAGTCTCTGATGCTTGGTGCTTTGCCACCAACCTGGAGGTGTGGGTATCTTTGATGGATATCAATACTCCCCCTCCACTTGTGGTTCGTTCCAAGTTTTGGGGCTGAAAAGCATGGTATGAGGTTAAACCTGGTAGTGCTGGTGTGCTCTCAGTAGCCCTGAACCAGGCATCTGTTACTGCACAGATATCGATGTTCTCCATGCCAAGGAGAGTCTCGGGTGCATGCATCTTGAGGTTTAGACTTCTGCTGTTGGGTAGCATTACTCTTAGTTTCTTATCCCTTGTGATACCTATGAAGGTGGGTTTGCATTTGAGCCTTGCCTAACATAGGCACTATGGGGGTAGCAAGAGCCTTTGCCAATATCTGAAAGCCCAGGGGTGACAGGTGCAGGCTGTCCCTAGCGAAGCAGGTGGTTCAACAGAAGATGAATATGTGAAGGTGTAGTGCCTGTGATTAGTTAGCAGTAGCATATATGACTGCTCACGTGGACACATGCCAGGTAAGTCATATGCAATGTGTCACAGGCAACGTACATGTGAACAGGACAAACAGTGACATTCTGTCAAGTGAGACATGGACATACATATAGTAAGCTATGCAGATGGCACTAGGAGTCCACAGAAGCTCTGTAACTATGCATTGCAGGTGGGATCAGTATTCCAGGGTAAATGCAAGCAAACATGCATGCAAACAAAGCTACAGTAAACAGGGCTGCATGTAGTCCATTGTACAACAAACAAGCTGTACCACTTCCAGTAGGTAACACTGCAAATATGCAGGCACTGTGCACATGTACATGGAAATACACGGGTCAGATGGCTAGGGTCCAGTCTTAACGCACACAAGTGTACAGACCATGTACTGTCAGGATGTACAATAACTGGATGGAAACCCATGTGCTCATACCTGCCGTAATACACATGTCAAATAACAGACACTGAGCCTTCACTCAGTGGTTCCATACTTAGTAGGATGTATGCTACCTGGCCTGCCACCACAGTATCCCTGACATATATGGGGACTCTCCCTCCTGTGACAGTTAGTTTTGTGTGTTGGGGCTGTCTAGCATGGTATGAGATGTGAGCTTGCAGTGCTAGGGTGCTCCTGTGTGTCCTGTACCAGTCGTGTAGTACTGCACACATATCAACATCCTCAAACATCCGCATTGCAGAGTCCAGTGTGGGCAACATGCCACTTGCAGTTTACATGTCCATCATTGCATATTACTACATTCATTACCTTATCCCTGTGCTACCTATGTATGTAGCCTTCTGTTGACATCCTTACCACCAGTATGCCAACATGTGCAGATGATACACTATGGTACTTACCATGGGTGTAGACAACAGTACATGACAATCACACCCTTACTGCATCAGGCATGCTGTGATATACCCACAATTAATTCAGCACACAGTACTGTTAACAACATGATACTATTACTACACGTCTATGTGGTCACCCTGTGCATCAGCAACATGTTAACCTGTACCTGCACAGTTGTTACAGATTGCAGGAGGTGGCACAGTTTCATCATATGCACAGGGTGTGAACTTGGTATGCCTGAGTCAGCCACCGATACCACCGATTGACATGTATGTGTATGTGTGTTGGTGAGGGACAGCAGTACAAGGTGGGGCAATGTTGATGCAGTGTGTGCGTGTATGCGGTAGCCCTAGGTGTTGTCAATTCGCATGTGTGTATGGCTGCACACAGTTCCACATCATGGCTGCCATATACTAGTGTTTGTGGACAGCCACAGACTGTACCTGCCAGGTCATACAGATCAGTGTCTCTGGCCACGGACACGGTACCTGTGCCTTGCAGGGGTGCTACGGACCGTATCCAGTACCAACCCAGTCTGAGTACTGTCATCAGAAGCAGGTGTTCGTTGACTGGACACAGATCCCTGTTGGGCCTGGCCAGAGCCACGTGCACGTGGTCTCCTGGGGCGGTCTGATGACAGCACAGACCCAGCATTGCTGGGGCTGCTGCTGGCACTATGGGGGCGGCTGCTGCCCTGTTGTCGTCCGCGATGACTGCCAGCTGCTGCTGTTGCTGGCATACACCCACGTCGACGCCTCAACCGTCCACCATCGCCCTGGCTCATGGACATGTAGTTGTGGAACCGGTCTAATATGTCCCCACAATGTCTGTCTATGACATCGGTGAAATTACGGATGGCAGCCGCAATGTCACACATACTGTCAGTCATGGCTGTGCGACATGCTGTCAGCTCCCTCAGACCCTGTCTGGTGTACTGTTCCATACGTGACTGTGCCTGCATGACAGCCCGAAACATAGCTGAGGTTGTAAGACCTCTGTGGGCATGTCTGACAGGGGCAGTATGCCCACGGATGCTCCCACGAGAACCCCTGGACATCTCTCTGTGTGGTACCATCTCTGAGCCATGCCCATGGCTGCTGTGTGGGGAGGCATGTGCCACACATACCACATTACCCTGGTCAATGCCCGCTGTATGCTGTCCATCACCTAGGGACATTGGTGACAAAGGGTGTATTGGCAGGATAACTGTGCGCATTGATGGGGTCGACAGCTGTGTACTGTCAATCGGCTGACCAATGGCGGACCCTGGCATACCTTCCTGTGCCATTACACAGATGTCATCATTATCAGTACCCATGGCACCTGATTCAGGTTTCCTGCTACATGACACCAGAGCAGCACCAGAACCTGTGGGAGGGAAACAGGAAACACAGTTTACAATGTCTACACATTACCAGTGATGCACACATCCACACATGCACAGGTCCAGACATGCACACATGCACACATGCACATATGCACAGGTGCACACATGCACAGGTGCACATATGCGCACATGCACACATGCACAGGTGCACACATGCACACATGCACACATGCGCACATGCGCACATGCACAGGTGCACACATGCACACATGCACACATGCGCACATGCACACATGCACACATGCACACATGCACATGTACACATGCACATGCACACAGGCACAGGTGCACACATGCACACATGCACACATGCACAGATGCACAGGTGCACACATGCACAGGTGCACACATGCACACATGCACACATGCACAGGTGCACACATGCACACATGCACACATGCGCACATGCACACATGCACACATGCATACATGAACAGGTGCACACATGCACACATGCACACATGCACACATGCACACATGCACAGGTGCACACATGCACACATGCACACATGCGCACATGCACACATGCACAGGTGCACAGGTGCACGCTTGCACACATGCACACATGCACACATGCACACGTACACATGCACACAGTTGCACACAATTGTACACTACTCAGTATGCGTGATATCAACACACAGACACAGACACACCTACATGCATACAAAGAGCACTACTAAGTGAGCCTAATAGTACTATTACTATCAAGACTATTACAGGTATTGTTAATACACACTCACCAGCATGGATAGGCTGCATTGCTGTTACACCGGAGGGACCTGCAGACATGAAGAAACTAATGTCAGTGGGCACAACTGTGCCATTGTTACTGAGTATGATACAGGTCAGTAGTACAACAGTCGCCTTTCACAGGTCAGCTGCTAATATTGAGGATATCACACTTGCACATTAAATACTATGGTGACAGCTACAAACCAAGGACACCCTTCACACATGCATTAACTACCAGTGTACACAACAGTCAACTATACATATGGCATATTACCTGCACGCTCACTGTCTTACTGCTGCATGGCTCTAGCCTACATCATAATGCATGTCTGCTGCTATTGTTGTTGCTGGCGGACTGGAGCCACTACACTCATGAGTAGTCCCTCCAGTCTGGTGAGTGGGGGATGTGTAGCCACCCCACCACCTGTGGTGACCTGTTGCCTGTGAATATCTGACTAACATTCAGCAGGGGTATGTGTGACATGTACTCATGGGGAGTCTTGCTTCTTAACACTGTGTGGTTTATTGCAGGGTATGTCTTATCTGTGGGTAGGAACCTTTACCTACACATGTGCTCTCTATTGCAGTGGCATGGACGACACACAGCAGTCATTTAGATTGTGGATGGTGTGAGGTGTTACTATGGTTGTTGGACAGCTGTCATGGGTGTGACTTATGTATGTAAATCCGGGAGTGGTAACCTCTATGTGGGGAGTATGTGTGTACTCTGTGGTGTTGTCAGTCACTGTGCATTGGTAATGTGTTTGAGTGCATTGTCACAGTGTTGTACATGTCACTGTGTCCTTCTCCATATCTGTAGCTGTCATGTGAGGTCCATACTATGGCATCCATTATGTGGTGTGGAGGGGTACACCGACCTACATGTCCATAGCTGACACACGATGTCTGCTGACACATACCATGTGCAGGTATCCCAGGAATAGTGTGCCAGTGTGAATATCATTGGGGGCACTATTGTACACATTTATGACCCTGTTCACCCCTGACATATGCAGTGGTGGGCAGCCAATCACATATCTGGTGGTTACTGGTGTAGGTGATTTGAAATGGGGTATGGTACTCCGGTTTTGACACTGATGTTCACTCCATGCCTTTGTCACCAGGCACCTGTTGCAATACATCTGTACACATGTGCCTCACTCAGAATATATATACATCTCTCTCTCTCTCTCTATATATATATATATATATATATATATATATATATATATGTATATAGATATATCTATATGCATATATATATGTCTGTATACATATACACATATATATATTGATGTACATATATTGCTATAGATATGGAGAGGGGGGGACACAGAGGGGGTGAGGGTGACAGAGGGGGTGGGACAGGGGGTGTTGGGGTCATCATATACAGTCATACCTGTAGATAGTCAGATCAGTCTGTCTATGTATATGTATCTACATATATCTATATCTGTATGTGTGCATTACATATATATGTTTGTACATATTCTATCTATCTAAATCTGTCTATGTATTCCTACATGTCTCTCTATGTATGTATACATATATGCATATTATATATATATATATATATATATATATATATATATATATATATATATATATATAAATATATACATACATACATATTTTGACATACATACATATCCATATGATAGACAGGTATATCAACATGTTTGTCTACCATACTGTATACACACACTAGCATACTGCTAAACATACATAACTGTGAAACCTACTTTGTACATTGCATTACAACCTACAGTCAACCTACATTGATATGTGCACATAGATGCTCTCACATACAAATGTATGTACAGCCTTCACTGATAGTTGCTGTATGTCCCCTGCCCGTTACACTTCTTCATATGCATATGGATACAGACCAATGGCACATATGGAGGGTTCACAGTATGTAGACCTTTATAGTATTACTTTACATTACCTGTTTGTCACAGCTGCTTGTGTTGCCGTCTGGTTTTCTGTCCTGCTGCTCCACTTGCCAGTTGTCAGCTTTCAGGTGGCTGTTGCTGAACAGTTTTGTTTGTGTCTGCTTAATTCCAATTTTCTCTGTCTCTGTCTCTGTCTCTGTCTCTGTCTCTCTCTCTCTCTATCTCTCTGTCTCTGTCTCTGTCTGTCTCTCATGTCCTCCTCAGGGTGCAATGAAAGTATTGCATGTGTGGACTGGGAGTACAGCATACTTTTGTAGGTATCTGCATATGTCCATGTGATGGCCTCTGCACCAATTGTTAGCCAGCATTTGCTAATTGCATGCAGCCAGTTGTGTACTGATTGCAATTCACACTGTGATTTCAGAACAGTGCTATAAAAAGGTATGTGAGATAGGCGTAGCCCTTTCAGATTTTAAGGGCAGGGACCATGCTGGTATGCTGTGGACAATGTTCTGTGAGTGTAAAGGTTGGTATCTCTCTCATATTTCCAGCTGTGTTGTAGATTAACATTCCTCCATTCATTTCTCCAGTTTCCTGTACTAACTGTGTATGTACACTGACACCTACAACTACTACTACTGTTAATGTGTGTGTGTGTGCTTTCCTTTCACTTTTGCTTGCACTTTGTTGCTAAGGCTTCAATATTTGCCCTTTACAGTCACTACTTGTATGCCTGCTAGGAGTCCTGACTGTAGTGTGCTGCTGTGGCTTTCCTATTTTCCATGTAGATTCGCACCTTGGAATGCTTGCTATATCTGCTAGGGTGTTACAGCATGCAGTGTGGACTGGCCATGGTGTGGGCCTTGACATCTATTAGGGTATTTGAGTATGCTGCTGAGCAGGCCCCAGAGACTCTCAGGTTCATCTGTTATCTGCCTCATGGAATGGTACATATCAGTGGGGTACACCCATTAAATTGTCTGGTATGCTGCAGTTGTGACTGTGGGTTAGCATGAGCATATGTATTACTACACTGTTTCTGCCATGCAAGTGGTGCATACTTTCAGGACTCCATAGTTACCATGGCATGTGTTGTTACATCTTTCTGCCTACTGTTTGTACATTTCACATGGAGTCTGTGGGGCATCCCTGTAACTCATTCACTGTTGCTATGTCTAGGCTCTTAACTATTCAAATATGGTGGTGTCAGACCTCTCATGTGTACAAATATTTGCAGGTTGTCCACATTTCTGCCTCATATTTTGGTCAATATCTCATGCACAGCTTTTTCTGGCAAATCACTCTGGGCTCAAGTCAGAATATGGTGACACACATTCAAGTTTCAGACTTCATACCCTTCCAAACATCCCACAAAATGCAGAACCTATTACTCTCTGAACTGTCTGCATTTGTTGTAACATTATTTGTAATGTGTCCCTGGTTTTGGGCCTTTGCTCCACATATTTTATTACGTGGTCTGGATGTGTTCCTGTAAGAGGTTCTGGGGTATGGGCAGTGATTATCCTGCTGTGAGTATGTGTGTGGCTTGCAAGGTGCTACAGTGACATTATTACCTACTAGCCTATCGCCATAGGCTCTGCGGTTCGCAGAACGGACACCTGCAGCTGTAATATAAATAAAGTAATATTGGAATACACATCTCCATAATATCAGCTAATTTAATTTCTTACATACATAATTAAATGTAACTTACTCAGTAGTGGGGCGTTGGGCATTTGCCGGGCCTCCTGGATCCAAAGGTTCAATTGGTCCTGCTTGCATCTCTTCAGGTCCGCATGGTGGTAACGGACCTGCTCACCAGTCCTTGGAATCCCTGTGGCACTGGTAAGATCATGAGCCAACCGGTCCCACGCCTCAGCCCTATATGCTCCCCACAGGACCTGGCCCTGCATGAGTTGGGCCTCATGATTGTGGACTAGGAGCCAGACCATGTATCTGGACCCTCAATGCCCCACCTCTTTGCTCGAAAGCAACTACCCTCACCTACACCTGACATTCTGGCTGCAAGTCAGTTCTACAATCGTTTATGCTGTGTATTCCCGCCTATGGGGCTTATATATGCCGTTTTTCCCGCACTTATCTGTGATTGGCCATTTTGGAATTGTATCTACTTCACAAAACCTGCTTTGTCATGCTCCACTTTCTATTCATTCCTATATATTTGCTATTACTGCATTTCTGAGTACAGCTGTCATAGCTTAGTGGTTCAGTACCTTGACTATGGTGCATGGTATCCTGTGTTCGAACCTGGCCACTGCTTTTTATATTTTATGACTGTCTAGACAGGCTAGGGGGTGTGTCTGTGTAAAGGCAGTTTTGTTACAGCTTGCTCAACGTTGCCCATCGGTTAGCTTGTTGGCGCGGTGCGCAGCTCCGCGCAAATGGGTGCGCTGGCTTACGCCTCATTTGGCTGTCAGTATGCATAGTACGCTCAGCTCAGCTAGGGACACACAGGTTGAGCGTGAGAAACCACTGCTCAGCTACGGGCACTCATTTTGCACCTGTTAAACCACTGCTCACCTACGGGCAGATGCACTCACCTTGTTAAACTGTAGCTCAGCTATAGGCACATCTGGCATTTTGTTATTGTTTTGTTACCTCACATTTCTTCGAAATAAATGGACTATTTCATTACATTTTACATAAAATGTGATTTTATATGTGTACATGTTTGTCAGGGACTTGTTTCGTGCTTATTTTGCTAAAAATAAAAGTTGGTGGTGTGGGGGCTCGAACCATGTATGCCTGCTCTTCAGCTGACATCTCTACCACTATGCTATTGCTTCTTGGCTTACTTTGCATATTTAGTTCTTATATGCTTTCCGACTGACTGCTAACTGTAGCTGTGCTACGGGCACGCCCGCGCAAACGAGCGCACTCACGGGCAAACATCTTTACAATTTTAAAAAATATATAACATGTTCATTTATATATTTACTGTTCATAGTCTGTGGGGGCATGTGTTGTGTTGTGTTTATTCACATTTCCATGGACTCTGTCGTGGGTTTTCCTTTGGGCACTTTTACTCTTCTGGGGGCGTGTCCGCTTGCAGGGCTCGGCCTACGGACATGCCCCCTACTGTCTTACACGGACCGTGTTAGACTTAGGTGTGATTCAGCATGCTCTCATGAATATGCAGAGCATGCTGACATCACTCCGTTTAACTGCAGCCTCCGTGTAAGAGTTATAACTCTTACACGGAGGCTTCGTGAATCCTGCCCTTTGTCTCACACCTTAATCAAGCATATTGTTCTTATGGAAATATATCCTCCTGACATTGTGAGACTAAATTCTGATGTTAGACATTTGTTTTTATGTTTTTATTTTTGCATTCAAACAATTTCTCTTTCAAAACTTTCCACATTCTCTGCAGTTTTTTTCCACTGAATGTATAATTCCAATTAGTTTTACATACTGACTCTTTTGTTCCATACAACCTGTTATTAATTTCCTATGCATTGGTTTAGATTTCAGTTTGGCAAAATTATTTGCAATAAATTAACCTTTATAAACCCATGATCACTGCATAGCAATGCTGGTAATACTTGACATGAAGTAACAATAATTTATTTAGGAGCACAAATAATGTCTAGTATGCACCATTTCCTGGTAGTTTTTTTTTTTTTTACAAAATGAAGCAATTCTTGTTCCTGACCATATGTTGTGAATAATTTTCTTACTAATGTTGTTGAATTAATATTATTCTAGTCTGTTTCTTTTAAAAATAAGTCCCCAGCTACTATTATTCTTCCCTCCTGATGCAAGAAATTTATGAATTCCTCTAGGTCATCTGCACATGACTTTGGTGGTCTATACACTCCAATAATTGTTATATGTTCCAGTGTTGTCTTTATTGTTACAGTTATACAGTCTACAGTGTTAGTGTTATCATTGAACATGTAATAATCACAGGACTCATAACTATCTTTAATCCCTATCATAAGACTTCACGATATTTTTTAGAATGTCTGTTACAGTAAAAACAGTTATACCTTGATAGAACTAGTTTCCAGTCATTGTTCTTTAACCATGTTTCACAAGCAACAACACCAGTCTTGTAAAACATAGAACATTTTCCAATAAAAAAAACTTTATTATTAATGTTCCTAGCATTAACAACCATCAGAGATGCATCAAATGCTGCTATCTGTGAACTGTTACATTTTTGACCGGGCACAAATCCTGTCTTGTGTTTGTCAAATATTGCAAAACATCTGCTGCAAAAATTCCCTTCCTTGATCTTGACAAGTGTATCCATCCTGTCTGAACATGTGTGCCCAAAATTAGGCTTAGATGCTCTACACATTTCCATTTTTTTAAAATGGAACATTTTTTCATCTAGATATTTACTCAAAAAAACTTTTCATTCACAGTGACCTGACTACTTTCTATATGTCATTTGTGAAAAATATGTTCTGAAACCTGCACAAACTATGCTATCTAAGAGAGCTAAAGTTCCCTACTAACTACTATCCTTGAGGATGAGATCATTTGCACTGATATGAAAAAAAAAAAAAAAGAAAACAGATCCATACTTCCTTTCATTAAGGCATTCTAAGGCCTGCCTCACATCCTCAATTTTTGATCTTGGCAAGATAACACTGTTTGATGTTCATTATCTTCTCTGCAAATGTAAACACTGGTTCCTCTAATAATTGAATCTCCACTTACAAGAGTATCTTTTCTGACCAGAAGTGAAGAATCTTCTACTTTTGCAAGCATATAATTCACATCCAGCTGGCTTTGTACATCCACAGTTTGAGCCATGTTGTCAATGCCTGTCTTTCTCCTCTTTTTTTCTTACAATAATATTCTTCGATCCTTCCACATTCAGTTTTGATTTCTTCCTTTTCACCTGCACATTGCCTCTTTGTTCTACCTTCTGTTTTGGAAAAATTATGCCTTTTTCTGTAGACAAGGTTTTCTGATATAAAAATATTATCATTCACTGTAATCTGTGTGCTATCTTACAAAGCAGTGTCCCTTATAGTAAGCATTTTCTATGATTTAAAGACATTTATCAGTTTTGTTTTTCTTCCCTATTTGTTGTAAACTTCTTCCTCTTTTTTCTTATTATTTCCTTCTGTAGTCTCTGAATCCTCTGATTGCTGAATACTTGAATCCAGAATTCCAAAGTTGTCAGAGGAATTATCTTGTTTCATAGGGGTTAAGTGATCTTTACAGGCAATAGATACTAAATGTGTTCTTCTTGCTCTTTGCCTAACATTATTTATCTCACTGGTCCTGCCATTAATATAGGTAACAACAGATCTGATGTTGCCAGTTTTCATTCTGTCCTCAACTGATGGGTTCAGATCTGAGCCCTTGGATCCAACTCAGCCATTGTAAAAGCTTGTGGCAACTCTGAACTCACGAGCTTCTCCTTTACAAAGAATGCATCAACCCTTATTACCTCAGATCTCATTTGCCACTTCCAGTGAAAAGATGTGGTCCACATTCTGTCAAGCTTGGGGTGATAAGCAGATTTAAAACTCAATCTTGTACCTTTAATTACTTATAAATCTCTTAACAAAAAGTTTTTTGTTAATTAGTTAGTTTCTCCCTTACTTTTTACATCAAAATCTCTACTTTATCCTTTTACCATTAGCAGTATTTCTAGTTACTATCATTAGTAACTTATTTCTCTCTCTCTCTTCTATGTTTTGTCTTAGTCTTCAGTACCATTGTCAGTACTTTCTTTCTTTCCCTTTCTGCTTAAAAAAAACCTGTCTTCATTTAAGGTTTTAATTCTTATTTACCATTATTGTTGTAATTGGTCTTTTACTTTTGTGATGGCTGACAAGGAAAAGAGCCTGGTGGGGTTCAAAAAAATGTGGAAAATGCAGTCAGAAGATTCCTATGCCTGACTCACACACTTTGTGTGTCTTTTGCTTAGGCCCTCTCCACCTCCAGGACAATTGCATGATCTGCCATGCTTTTAAACCTAGAGCATTGGTAGATCACAGAAATAAACTTATTCTAAAGGGACTTTTGCCTTCATCCATTGACAAAGCTATATCTGGAGCATCCAAGAAAAAACTCAAGAAGACATCTCTCACTTCTCTCAGCACCTCTTCTGCATCCTCCAGGTCCTCGTAAAAATCCATGAAAAGGACTTATTTGGATCCAATAGTTATTTCAGATCCTATGAAGAAGAAACAAAAATTATCAGATCCAGGCTCTTCTTCAGATTTGTCTAAGTCCAAATACAAGTCCCTGGATCCAACAGCTTCTTTGGATCTGAAATCTCTGAAGGTCAAGGATTCATTGGATCTGAAGACCTGGAATCAGATACCTTCTTTACTGACTCTGCCTAGAACAAAGTATTCCCCCTTTGTTGGACCCATTTCCATCTACAGTGCCTTGACCCTTTTTGTAAAGACCAAAATATCCATCAGTTGTATCCACCCAGTCACCTAGAAGTCTCATGAAGAAGATGTATAGAGGCTAGTGAGAAAGATCCTCTCAGTGCTGAGCCAGCCTGCCTTTTTCTCAGCTCGTAACCTATTGGAAGCCCATACATCAACAACTCCTCTACTACAATTCCTCCTTTGACTCATATCCAGGTTTCAGAGCCCTTGGATCAGAGGATTTTTGTATTCCTGGATCTGAGATTTGCTCAGAGATCTTCAGTCCAGTCAGATCAGGAGAGCTATCAGTGTTAATTCTACCCCACCAGGTCTAAGGTGCATCAGTTGACTCTGAAGGTTTTAGAGCTGTCTCTGCATCTTGGTGCCTTGGCGATGGTCAGTTCAGGTCTGACTTTGGCCTCAGGGTGGCTGTCCATGGAGGAGGGTGGGACTAGGGATGTGAAGATTGGCCTCTTTGATCTAGGTCCTTATCCTTCTCAAGGATGGTCTGCCGTTAGGGTTTTAGAGAGAGCTCTGTAAGCATCTCAGACCAGGTAGTGCTTCCCCCATCAGATACTATGTCTACTTCTCTTCCACCTCTGCACCTTGAGTCTCAACTATCCTCTTTACAGGGGCAGCCAATACCAAAACCCCAGACTTCCCACAAGGGTGTTTCCTCATCTTCTGATACCTCCCTGACATATCCAACTGAGGAGGTACCTAAGAAAAGGGCATGCAAGAAAGAGCATATAGATTCCCCTGAATATGCCACAGAGGGCACAGATTTTGATGAGGGTAAAAGGTCCCCATAGTCACCTCCTGATGATGTCTCATTCGGATACATCCTTGAGATCCTGAAACAGAGAGGTGGCTGGAAGCCCAGCAACCCTTTGTTGGAGGAATCTGTGCTACTGGAGGCTTTTGATACTGGCCCATGTACTTCCTGGGTGATCCCACCTGCTGACGAGCTTCTGATGTTGGTCTCACAGTGGCATGGCTTGAACCTGATACCACTGAATCCAGTCTCAGGAAGCCAGATAAGATTATGACCCCCCCCCCCCACCCAGAGACTAAACAGTTTTGTTCAAATGGTACTCCTGTTGATACCATGGTCATGGCAGCGGCCACCAGAAAGGAACTTGCTGACCTAAGTACTTCTGTTAAATCCCCTGACAAGGAGTCATGGGCAATGGACAGATTCGGGAAGTGTGTCTATGCTACAGCAAACTTTGCCTTATGGTCTCTGAACTATTTGGCACATTTTACTAGACTTCAGAGGGATCTGATTACGGAACTTTCAGGTATACATGCAGGAACCATGTCTGAAGAGGTGAAAGATTATGTCGCTTCTCAACTATTGACTCTACAATCGATTTCCAACTCATCCATGAAGCTTATTTCTAATGTGGCAGAAGGAGCCTCAAGGGCAGTGGGTTCAAGTGTAGCCATTAAGAGACATGCCTAGATGTGTTTGTGTGATTTTGTGGAGCCTTTTAAGACTACATTTATTAATGCTCCCTTTGATGGCACCTCTTTTTTTGGCCGCAAAGTAAAAGATACATTGTCCAGGTGTGAGAAGAATGGAAAGATTCTTTCTGCTGTGGGCAACTTTTGTCCACCCCCTCAAAGATCTTTTTTGAGGAATCAATGAGGTGGTGGAAAGATGTGTTTCAAGAAATCACAAGGATCTCTCCAGGTCACAGGTGAAGGGTCTTCTTCCAGAGGCAGGGGGGGGGCTCAAATAGTAGATGCTGCCCTTGCAGTAGAGGAGGCCTGCAACATCAAGGGTCCAGAGAATTGTTGATTGGCAGACCCTTCCAAGACTCCTGAAAGGAAGCACAATTGTTACCCCTTGGAGGTAATCAGGGGTCATTTGCCCTTGCAGTGGACAGCCTGGCTAGAGATAACAAAAGATACTTGGGTGCAGAGGATCATTTCCAAAGAATATGTAATTCTATTTCCCTTCTTCCTCTAAAGTCCAGAAAAATCCCTGATGTTCTGCCCAGTCAGAGGGAACAAGGAGCCATTCAAATACAAAAGCCGCTAAACAAAAGAGCCATCCAAGAGGTCTCCACCATACCAGAAAGGATCCTTAACTTACTCAAGATTCTTTTTAGTGCCAAAAAAAAAAACATGGGACTGGAGACCACTTCTGGACCTCAGCAATCTGAACAACTTTTTTCAGAAGACAAAGTTCTGGATGGTCACAGTTCAGTCCATTCTTCTGTTTTTGGAAAAAGACAACTGGATGTGCTCAATAGATCTCCAACATGCGTACTATCATATAAAAATGAACAGACAGTCCAGGAAATTCTTACACTTCCAGGTGGGAGCCAATCATTATGACTTCAGAGCACTGCCCTTTGGTCTCATCACAGTCCCAAGGGTGTTCACCAAATGCATGGCAGTGGTAGAGGCTCACTTGAGACTGCATGGATTCCAGGTGTTTACTTACATAGATGACTGGCTCATCTCTGCCCCGACCAGGCATCAACTCATCATAGCAAGAGAAGTAATCCAAACTTGTGCATAGTTAGGCATAACCATAAATTTTGAAAAATCATATTTGACCAATTCAAACTATAGAGTTCATAGGAGTGCTACTCGACACAAGATCAACAATAGCCTGCCTTCCTCTCTCCAGAGTTTGAACTTTAAGATTGCAAGTCAACAAGATACTTTGCAGTACCACAGTCACAGCTCACCTTGTCTTTCAGGCACTAGATTTGATGGTGGCAGCAATAACCCTTTATCTGCTGGCCAGATTCCACATGAGGATTCTTTAATGGATGCTGACATATCAGTGGTACATACTTCAGCCAGCCTTATCCACTCAAATACGAATCACCATCTCGTACAAGAAAGATATAATATGGTGCACCCAGTCAGAAAAACTGCTACAGGCCATTTATTTGTCCCTTCTCAACCCAAGATCATAATGACCATGGATGATTCTCAGCTGGGCTGGGGGAGCCATTATCTGGGAAACACAGTCCAAGGCATGTGGTCTCCCAAAGAGGCACATTTGCATATAAACATTCTGGTGCTGAGAGCAGTGCTTTTAGCATTGCAAGCCTTTCAGGAAGCTCTCCCATCAGGAATGATTTAAATACAAACAGACAATATGTCAGTGGTTTGGTACATCAACAAACAAGGAGGAACAAGATCATACCCCCTATATTGAGAAGCACTAAGGGTGGCAATGGTCAATCTCTTCCAACCACTTTCTCTTGGCAATGTACATTTTGGGGAAGTCCAATATGCTAGCAGACAAACTGCGCAGGTGCATTCTGGTACCTCACAAATGGCCCCTCAACCAGAAAATAGCGGAAATGATTTTCCGCAAGTGGGGCCAGCCTTACTGCAATCTATTTGCATCTCCCCTAAACAAGTGCAGCAACCACTTTGCCCTCATCCCCCCCATAAGGGAAGTGACTGAGGGATGCTCTTCTCAATAGTTGGCCCCCACAGGGTACTGTACACATATCCCCCCATCCCTCTAATACCAAATTTCCTTCAGAAAGCTGCCAAGTTGAAGAGTGAGGTCTTTCTCATTGCACCTTTTTGGCCTCGACAAATTTGGTTCCCCTTCCTTTAGCCTCATTTGATGCATCAACCCTGGATTCTGGATCTAGCTCTAAACCTGCTGTCTCACCCAAAAGACATGACTCATCTGGACATTCCAAATCTCAAGCTGACTGCCTGCTTTCTCCATTTCCAGTAATAGCCAGACAACCTATGCTCTCTTCTCCTGTCCATCAAATTCTATTATCTTCACTCAAACTATCTACAAGGAAAGTGTATGTTAGCAAGTGGAAAAGATTTGTACACTGAGCTCTTCAAAATAATGTGGAACTCTTTTCTGCTCCATTTCACCTGATCCTCAAATTTTTGTTGTTGCTTTTTAATCAAGTTCCACAGTAAAGGTCCAATTAGCATCGATTTCCAATTTTCATGTTGGTATCAATGGCTCTTCCCTGTTGAGACCCCTGTTAAAGATCCTACTCCTCCATGGGACTTAACATTAGTACTGCGAACTTTAGTCCTTTTACTGTTCGAACCTGCACATACTTGTAATCAAATATTTATATTTTGGAAGACTGTTTCTGGTGGCCATTGCCTCTGCCAGACAAATTTCAGACATTCAGGCCCTGTAAGTAAAACCTCCATACCTAATTTTTCATAAGGACAGAATTACTTTGTAAAAAAATACATCCTTTTTGCCAAAAGTAATATCAAATTCAAACATTAACCAATTTATCAATCTACCATTTTTCTTCTCAAATTATACAAACAAAGGCGAATATTTGTTGCATTCACTGGATGTGCATAGGCAATTGCATTTTTATTTATACAGAATAAGTCATTTATTTTAAGTTATTTATTTTATTTATTTATGTATTTTTTATTTATTTGTTTCCTTTGCTGAAAGGAAATTGGGCAAGCCAATGTCTAGAGTTTCCCTAGATAAATGGCTTACTAATTGCATTTCCTTCATTCACGATAAGTTGAGCTTGGGTTTAACTAAGCAATTGCATGTGCACTCTTACAAGATCAATAGCAGTTTCCTCAGCATTTCATAAAAGAGCCTACATGGTTGACATTTGTGCAGCAGCAAGTTGGGCTTCACCTCACACCTTCATCTCTCATTACAAACTGGACTCAGTTTCTAGAAGTAGGGCATCATTTGGTTCAATGGTGCTTAGGAATATTCTTCCTTGAAGCCACCCTGAGATTCCAGTAGCTGGGAACTCTGTCCCATCAGTTGAGGACCGAATGAAAATTGAAAACATCAGATAAGGAAGTTATGTACTTAGCATAATGTTCCATTTGTGTTGTCCATTTTCATTCTTCCTCAACTCCCCACTCACCAACCCCCAACCAATGTTTTCTGGAAGAGTGAGTGGACAGAACATGTTTTTTGAGGTCTTCCCTTGCATTCTATGGCTCCAGATATACCTTTGTGCTATTCTTATTTGCTCTAATACTGCCTAAATGTTTTTTTCCATAAGAGTAACCTTTCTAGTCTTTTACTGTATTCTGCAAACAAGATCTGAGGTAATAAGGGTTGGTGCTTTTGGGTAAGGGAAAAGCTCGAGAGTTCAAGGTTGCCACAAGCTTTTATAATGGCTGAGTCGTATCCGAGGGGTCAGATCTGAACACATCAGTTGAGGAAGAATGAAAATGGACAACACAGATGGAACGTTATGGTAAGTAAATAACTTCTTTTTCCCAAGTTCTGTCAGTTGCACAAGTTAAGTCTAGATTTACTACTACTAAGGGTAAGCAAATTATCCAACGTTTGACATGAGGAACACAGATCACCAGAGGTATCAGGTGTTACCTTTAAATGTGCATAGCATTTATTAAACTGTATGAGATATTTGTGATTTAGCAAATCATTAATAGCATACCCATTTATGGAATTCATATTCAGCTGCAAATACATAAAAAAATTATAAAAGAAAAGAATAATCAAAATCAGTTACCAAAGAATTCAAAGAGAATTTAAATTAACTTCTATAAGAAAAATCACACAAACAATATACAACAAAGTAATAATTTAAATTAAGTACAGTAAAGGTGTCGCTCTGACTGTACAAGTTGTGAAAGTCATACAAAAGCTGGAATTCCTTTACTCACTGTCACTCACAGTCACACCTCTTTTTAACAGTAAAGGCCATTAAATGAAAAACCAAAACAGGATTGTTTAGATAAGCTCTGGGTTGTCCTCTCTGCAGTCTGTGTGAATTTATAGCTGACTAAGCCCCTTGGGATGGCTAGAGTTTGCCTGTCTAAAACCTATCATTTTTCTAACAGCTAGCACTGAAAATTAAAGGTAAAACAAAAAAAATATATAAATCAAAGTAAATCTTCTTGTCTACAAGCTATCCCTTCCCTTCTACAAGCAATAAAAAACAGTGGTAAAAAATAAAATATAAATTCAAATAAGAACTTTTCCTACCAAGCTACTGCACAATCAATCACAAACCAATACATGATTATTTAGACAAGGATTTGGTGTCAGTGAAGTGCTTGCGCATACCCAGAAAGTCAACTGCAGGAATCATTGTTTAAATTTCTCATTTGACGTTAGTGAAGTGCTTGTGACTCCATGGTGAGACTGCTGGAGGGATCGCTGGAGGAAATTTTTCATTTTGTATTAGTTAATTGCTTATACATTCTGAAGGGATCTTTAAGGAAAATGTACTGATGGCGTCATTAGTGTCAGTGAAGTGTCTGTGCACACATGGTCAAAATGCTGAAAGGGTTGATGGTGGAAATGTGTCATTTGGTGTCATTAAAGTGCTTGTTCATAACTTGAGAAACTACTGGTGTCACTGGGTGAAATGTTTCATTTAGCATCAGTGAAATGCTGTGCATATGTGGACAAAGTAAATGGATCATTGTGGAAATCATTTATGTGACATTGAAGTGGCTGTGCATGTATGGTTAGAGTGTGGAAGGGATCCCTGGGGAAATCATTCATTTGGTGTCACTGAAGTGCTTGTGTGTCCATGAACAAATTACTGTAGTGAGATATCTTTTATCTGGTTAAGTACTTGTGCATACTTGGTCTGCCATCTTAAGGGGTCACTTAGGGGAAATCATTCATTTGTTGTATGTCACTCGTCCCTCTCTAACATAGATGACGAACAGGCAGGGTAGTTTGTTTAGAAGCTTTATTACATAGAAACACATCAGGATGGATAGCAGCATCATAAAATATAAACAGACTGATTAACAGGCAGACCTTAAAGACATACGTGCCTATAGCTCAACAGCTCACTACAAAATGGCAGTCAGGCTCACATGTGCTCAGTATTTATAGCTTCTTAATGGTACATACACACACATTGATCTACATTGTCATTGAAGTTCTTGTGTATACATGATTAAAGTGCTGAAGTGATTACTGCATAAAATAATTTATTGTCTGTTATTTTAGTGATTGTGCTTACTTAGACAAGTTACTGAAGATCGCTGGGGGCAAGTTCATGGATTGCAATGCAGATATTACAGGTGAAGCACTGATGTGCGGTTCAGATAGTGTACTATAAATAACAAAGACACTTCATTAGCTTATGCCACTTTACGCAATTTCTCATTTACATCTCATTATAATTGAGGCACTGTACATTAGCTTAAATGGCCTCTATGAATAGTGCCTTAGATATGCTCACTCACAGTTATCATGGATATCCCTACCACATTTCCACAAATGACTATGCATACTGGCTGTGACTTCACTAAGAGAATTTCATGAATTTTGAGGTGCAACTTTAGAAAAATTTAATAGTGCAACTAAAACCATTGTAGGTCTGGTGAATGACCAATACAGTGGAATAATGGCTTCTTTAGACCTAGATGCCATACCTTTGTTTATCAGTTTTACAACACAGAATGATTTCCTCACTGCTGTAGACACGTGATAGTCAAAGGCTAGATTACTGTCAATGTGTGTCTCCAAATCCCTGACTACTGGGTCAACTCTTAGGAGTGTGTTGTCAATATGATAGTTACCAGGGGTGGATGACTTCTCGAAGGATACGATTATGCATTTCTTGGCATTTAGTTTTAGTCCATAGGTCTGACATCAGTTGTTTCTCTGTGTCAGCCCTTCCTGGAGAACATTTGTGTTGGCGGGAATTCAGTGACAGATCCTAATTTGCAATCATCTGCAAATTTAGTCAGCCAGAGGCCATTGATATTGGCCTTGACTTCATGGAATTGAATGACAAAAGGAGATGTCCGAGAGCCTATCTCTGGAGGATTCCACTTGCGAATGACCTCTTTGTAGAGGTGGACTCCATAATTCTAACTTGCTGGCTCCAGTCTGTGAGAGAGCTGGCTATCCATTGGATGACATAAGGATCTGTACCTAACTTCTTGAGTTTGTCAACAATGCCCGAGTGAGGTATTGTGTCAAGTGTCTTGGCCAGGTCAAGGTAGGTAGTGTGAGCCATTTTGCTCTCATCCATTGCTTTGGTGACTTTCTCAAAGAAGTCTGCCCTTGGTAAAACCAAAGTGGATTGGATCCAGTGTCTGGAGGTTTCCTATATCATTATTAATCATTTCCATGATAATTCTTTCCATGGCTTTGCATATGGGACTAGTGAGACTTATGGGTCTGTAGTTTTCAGGGTCAGTAGATAGTTCATCTTTGTGCAGAGGGATGACTGCTGCTGTTCTCCATTCTTGAGACACAACGCCTATTTGGAGGCTGGAGTTAATTAGCAATTCCAAAGGGCCTGATAGGTCATGTTTCATGTTATTTCGAAGGCATCCTGGAGTATTATCTGGGTCTATTGACACAGTGTTCTTGGCCCTAGAGAGAGAGAGAACATTAAGGACCTGTTCCTTACTGGCAGCAGGGGGGAGTTATATTTGATAATATTTCCTGAAGAAAGGTCGAGGTGGAGAGAGGGGTAATGCTGGACCTAAACTTGTTGGACAGTACGTTTGCTATATCTTCTGGCTCAGTAAAGGTGGATCCATTAACAATGAGCTCTGAACACAATTGTGCATGGCCTTTGAGGTTGCAGACATAGCTAAAGAATGCCTTATGGTTGTCCTTAGCCTGGGATACCAAATTTACCTCAAATTTGACTTTGGTAGACTTTATTTGTGCATTGCAGTATTTGTTTGAGTGTTTTTATCCTGCTGGGTGCTGTATCTCCTAATTTGTTCTGTGATTTTCTTCCTTCTGTGATGCTGTGATTCCATCCGGGTGGCTTGTTTTTTTGTTTTGTTTTGAGTTAGTTCCATACTTCTTCCTGGTGGGTACAGCTGCCTCTATACAGCTATTAACATACTTGCATAGTGTTTCTGTGAACAGTTTTGCATAAGCATAAGCAGCTGTGTTTTCAGGGTTTATTAGGGCTTGAAATTTTGCCAGGTTATCACTTATTAGTCAGACATTAGCCTTAGTGTAGTTCCTGAATATTCCAGGGTTAGCCGGAGTTCCAGGTTTTATTTTTACTTCAAAGAAGACCATTTTGTGGTCTGTCCCTAACTGAGAAAACATTACACTAGGGGGTGTGCAGCATTTTCCTATATTAGCGAAGACCAGATCCAGTATGGTTGAACCCCTGGCTGGTCTATTGACAATCTGGTCCAGAGTGTTTGTGTTTACAAAATCCAGGAATCTCCAAGCCTTTACATTTGGTGATACATATGATTCCCAGTTAATAGTGGTGTAATTAAAGTCACCCATGAATATGGTATTGGGTTGGATGATCAGTGCCTACAATAAGTTTGAATACATGGTATGGGTTTCCTGGGTCATAGAGTGGGACATATAGCTTGCAAGGAAGTGGTATTGGATTTTGCTTATGGTCATTAGAACATGGAGAAGCTCAAGTGTATCATCAATCTGACCAGCCTTGAGTTTGTGTAAAGGAAATTGAAATACTTTAATTTGTCACTACTGTTTCCATGATACAAAGCAGAAATATAATCCACGGCTGTTGCTTATAGGTATAACTGATGGATATGGATGGGACATGCATGTAGAAAGTAACTGATCCACTTGCTGTTTTTCTCATCTTAAAGTGTAACTACCTGACTTTGCAGAGAACTAGTGTGTACTTCAGGATTACTTTGACTTATGTGAAGCAACTTAGAATACTTTAATATGTGGCTACTGTTTCCATGGAATAAAGCATAAATACATAAACGCATGACTATCATCTGTGTGTATAACTGCTGAGTGGAGCTGTGTATTGTCTGTAGAAATTAATTAAACCACTTGCTTTTCTCTGGCTTTGCAGGACAAGTGTTCATTTGTAAGATTAACATGATTGGTGTGAAGCAACTTTGAATACGTTTAATGTGTGGCTACTATCAGCATGGAAGTTCAAAAATCTAAAATAGAATACAGGGCTTGTTTTTCAACCAATCTTCTAAAGTGCACATAGTAGTGGGGTTGGAGCTGTCTCTTGAAAGTAACTGATCTCTTGTTCTTTGCTCAGTTTAAACAGTCACTATCTGACTTTCAAAACTAGTGCCCATTTGTGTGAAGCAAGATGGGCTATTTAACTGCACGTATGAGATATGCACAGACAAAATACCCATAATTTTTGGGGATATCTGTAGAGGAAATTGTCTTGCTGCCTGATGTTGCTTGCTTATTGATATGGTTTTGTAGGATTAATGTGAAATATGTGAAGCAATTTAGAATACTTTAATGTGCCTACTTTGTGAAACAAGAGTAAACTACACAACAAAGATATCCTCTTCTACCACAGTTGGATCCCTGAATTGTACACATAAATAGCCATAATTGCCTTGTGGGGGAGGGGACTGTCTTGATGAATGTAACTGACCCTATTGTGAGTTGGTCAGTTAAATCATCTTTAAAAATTAAGGCATAAAATGCATTGCATAACACCTGGACCTTCAAAGCTTAATTTGGGCATGGTGATCCCCCATTCACAAAGGCTATAAAAACAGATTTTGATATAGGCTTAATAGTGTCCTCTCTCCTGAACTCCACCTAGTCTAAAACTGATCCTTCTCAGAGGTGTGCACAGGAAGTCATTGTGGTTTCTATGGGGTGGGGTGAGGCTATATATAATGCCATTATTTCTTTAATTTTCTTCACAAACCTCTGTGTTATGTACATGTCAGTGTAGCTTGTGCTGGCCTGGAGACAAGTGTGTTCACTATTTCTTTAACTTCCCTCACAGACTTCATAGGTGTGCGCAAAGGGTCACTGTAGATTTCATATAAGCAGTGTGCTATCTAGGAGTAATAAGCTGGAAATATTAATGTGATCATTTTATTTCACTTTCCTCACAGTTGACATCAGATGCAAATACAGGTGGCTTTCTATTGTGGGAGTGTAAAGTGGCATGCTGTTCCACTCTGACACAGATGTGCACAAGCTATGGCTGTCTTTTGGAGACAGGGATGAGGAGGTATGCTCTGTACAAAAGTAGCAAACTGAAATATGTATAATTGGTAACATTTCTGCCTTCAATTTCATCCCAGTCTAACACCAGAGGGGATAAATAGTAGTTTTTTAAGGGTGTATAGCAGCAGGCACTTTTCCCAGATATGAGTTATATATCCTTGCAAGCAATTATCTTCTTGGTTTCTTTTGAAATGATACCTTGTCAGGTTTGAGCATTAAGCCTTGGATACAACTTAGTTTTCCTTGGGAAAAAAATAAGACTGAATAAAATCCCGGCCTTAATGCCGTTGTTTCCTACCAGTGTAGTCTTTGTCAGTTAGGTTCTGTTGCAAAAATGCTGGGAAAAAGTTTAAGTTCAAGACTATAACTGAAGATCTTTCCTTAATTGGGGTTTTTGCTCAGGCCATCATTTAATCAAAATGTTTGGAAAAAAGGTCTGAAATGCACCTCCAGCATCTAGAACCTCCATGACTTCTGGTTGCCTTGCAGCACCCAGACCCTCAGCTTAATTCATTTATTTTTCCTGTAGTTATTTCATTGCAGTTCTGGTCAGTTAGGATGTGTTAAAAATGTCGGAAAAAGCAAAGTTGAAGAGTAACATGATAAATCTCTTTCCTTTATTAGAATTATTGTTCAGGCCATCGCTGGATGAGACAAGCTGTTTAAAAAACACTGAAATGTACCTCAAGGTATCTAGGACGCCTATGGCTTCTGAGGGCCTAGCAACTCCCAGACCCTTGGAATACTGCATTTATTTCCCCTACAGTTATCAGAGCGCAGTCTTGCCTAGTTATGATGTGTTGAATGGATGAATGGAAGGAAAAACTGAAGATAAGACAGACCATAAGAAAAGGAAAAAAAAAGTAATCTAGATGGTGTGAATAGATCAGGATGGGGCACTGGAGAGGCACCAGGTGATTTGTATTAGGAGACAGTGACAGCAGAGGGCACCATGGAGCTCTTTGCAAAATAACTTTTTCGAAATTAATATTGCTTACTCTAGAATTGATTTGTTTTTGGAAGATATGTTACTGCAAGGGCAAGTTATGAAAAATGAATTTGATTATATGTGAATGACAAACTGATTATTGCTAGGATTTTTGGCATTCCTAAAATTCATAAGTGCCTTGAGATTCTACCACTTAGACCTATAGTTGATGCTACTAGACCTAAAGCTTATTTTATAGCACAATTTGTGTATAACATTTTAAAGGATGGTATGAAAACTTAAGTTACAATTGCAAGGATTCTTGGCACCTTTTAAACAGGATGAGTGAAGTCCAGTTTGATGAAAATGCAGTGTTTTTGACTATTGATGTACAGAATTTATATTATGTTACTCCACATGAGACCGATATCTAATGGTTTGAAGAATGTATACACAATGCTACTACCTTGTTCCCTGACAGAATTAATGCAATGACGGCACTAATGGAGTTGGTTTTAAGGAATAATTTCATATATTTCAGACAATTTTTAGACTAAAAGCTGAGGTGGCAATGGGGGTGTCTTGCACCCCCATTTTTGCAAATTTTTAATGGCCCGTTTGGAAAATGTGTATGTGATGAACAGTGAGTTTAAAAGCTCTTGGTCTTTATATATAAGATTTTTAGATGATATCTTTATTTTAAGGACAGATACAATTACTAGGTTGAATGACTTTATATATTATACTAATAATACAGTGGAATTTTTGAAACTTACTCATAATTATGATACGGACAAAATGACATATGTTGATATTGAATTGAAAAAAGAAGTATTGTTCTAACATATATAGAAAACCAACCTTCTTGAATTCCATTTTACATTATAACAGTTGGCACCCCAAACATCAAAAGAAAGCTGTGGTTAAAGGACAGCTAGTTCAGCTAGTGAGAATAATTTCAGATTTAGGAGTATTTTGCAAAGAATGTGATATTGATGTTTTATGAAAGGTGGTATCCTGCTGGGTTTGTAAGTGAAATTAAGGAGAATGTTTTAAATACAAGAAGGAATGGGTTTATGTGTGCCATTTATGACTTCAAATAAGAATGATAATTCTAGTAATACAAATCTGGTAGCTGTAAAATCAAGATATGAAGGTAATAAGGTATTTCTTACTATGTTCACATTAGATATCAGGGCCATTCTGGATGGTTTGTAAAAAATTGGGTCTCATTTTCCAGGGATAGAGGTTTAATAGAAAAATTAAGAGAAAAACCTTGTGTTGTGTATAGAAAGGATAAGTCATTTAAGAAGTATTTGGAAAAGGATGTTATCAGGATGATCAATGCAGTGTTTTTGGCCTTGGAAAGTGCGTTGATAACTTGTTCTCTTGTAATGGTTGGGGGGATTCTGGTATGCAGTGTTTCCTTTTGACTATCAGGGGGAGTGAGGGAAGAAATTTGGGCTGAACCTCTCAGCCAAAGGGTTGGCAATTGCCTCCGGTTCAATGTGCGTTATTCCATTTCCAATACGTTCTACTCAGTGTTGCAAATTTCTCTTGAGGACATAGCTGTAGAAAGCATTGTGGTTGTCCTTTGCCTGAAAATCTATTTTTTCTTCAGATTTAGCATTCGAAGTATTAATTAGCCTTCTTAGCCTGCTGTTTAAGTTGGTCAGGAGACTTTTAGTATGTTGGGCTTTGGTCCTCCTACTCGTGGTCAAGATTTTTTCTTTTGTCGTATACCCAATTGTTTCCACCAGGCAAAAGCTTGTCTTTTGAGTTTGTTTTATTCTTAATACCAGTAGGCACAGTTTCTTCTATACAGATATCAATATGACTGTAGAGGAATTTTGTAAATAGCTCAGCATATGATGTGGTGTTTACTGGGTTTGGGGTGCTTGGAATTTAGCCAAGGTGTCACTTAGTAGAGAGAGGTTAGCCTTGGAATAGCTCCTAAAGGTTTTTGGTTTCAATGGGTCCTTGCATTTAATTTTTATTTTAAGCAATACTGCCTTATGTTCAGATCTGATGAGCAGGGACACTATACTGGGTGAGAAATATCACTCCCCCGTCTTCATGAGTACAAGGTCAAGGATGTTTATACCCCTGGTAGGAGAATGGACCAACTGTTCCAGGATGCTGGTATTAATAAAGCTTAGAAATCACTGGGCTTGTGCATTAGAAGTGGTGTATGATTCTCAATCTATGGAGCGGTAATTGAGATCCCCCATGAAAATCATATTGGGTTAAATGGTGCAGGACTCAGTACATTTAGATTGGTAGTACGTATTTCCTGGAACATGGAGGGGGACCTATAGGTTGCAAGGATATGGTAAAATACCTTGTTTATGGTGAGTTGCACATGTATGAGTTCCAGTGGGTCATACACTTTAACTAGTCTGGATGTGAGGCTGTTTTTAATGTAGACTGAGACTCCTCCACCTTTAGTTCCATTCTGTACAGTAGATTGTCTAAAGGTGTGAAAGGCATTATAAAACTTACCCTGCTGGGGTATTCTCCATGACTTTAAACCATGTCTCCATTACTACGCAGATGTCTACACTCTCCAGGGACAGGAAGGCTTGAAGGGAGTGAAGTTTCTTATTAAGACTTCTAACATCGAGCAGTACAACCTTCAGTTGTTCCTTCATAGGTTCAGTTAAGTCAGGAGGTTTATCAATCTGGCATTACCTAAGAAAGGCACTATGGGGGTGGAAAAGTCTTTTCCAATATCTGAAAGCCTAGAGGGGATAAGTGCAGACCATCTCTGGCAAAGCAGTGCAGTCTATAAACCATGTTCCCCAGGCCGTCAAATATTTTGGATTGACACCAGAGGTTAAGGCAATTGTTAAAACTATTAATTTTCTGTTGGTACATGGCATCATCCTTAATTAAATGGTGCATGAAAAGAAGACAAAAGTAGCACTGATCATTGAAATCACTATACCCAGTGACTACAGTGCCATGCATACAGAGAGACACAAAGTCATAAAATATCAGGATTTGCAGGTAGAAACAAGAGCAGTGTGGAAGAAAGACACCCAGACAGTCCCAATAGTAGTAGGAGCAATGGGTCTTATAAAAAATAATCTACAATCATATTTAGATATGTTACCAATACATGCAACTCTGTATGAGTTTCAGGAGTCATTACTGGGCACATTGCGGGTATTGGGAAGAGCACTTCTGGCTGACAAAGATTGAAATAATAAACAATACTAATTTATTGAATTTTAATTGTACTTTGACTTAAGAATGGGGTAATTCCTTTTCATGGCATTAGAAACCCAAAAGATTTGGAGAAATTAAAAAAAGGATGATATCAGATGATATAAGAATGTCATTTGGTCTTGATAAATGTGCAAAAACAACCTTTAATGCAGGAAAACTGCAGCACAAAGAGAACATCACTTTGTGACAAGAATGTGATATCAAAGAACTTGAGCAAGAGGGAGTGTATACATATTTGGGAATTGTTGAAGGATTAACAATAAAACATGAACAAATGTGAATAAAACTTAGTAAGGAATACTTTAGAAGACTTAAATTAATCCTGAAAATAATACTGACAACTAGGAACAAAATTCAGGTTATAAACAAATTTGCTCTTCCTGTCCTAACTTACAGTTTTGGAGTGATTGACTGGCCCCAAATGTTGTTGGGTAGATTAGATAGGAAAAGAAGAAGGATACTTCATGCTCACCAAATGATTTATAAAAATCAGCACATACCAAGATTATATATTCCCCGTTCAGAAGGAGGGATGGGCCTTCCTGAAATTGATTACATGTATCAATCTGCAATCATGGGACTCCATGCATATCTGCTGACCTCACAAAACTCAAATGTAGTAAAAGTTCTGAAACATGAGAAGAATAAATCTAAGATGACTTCCCTGCTTAGGCTAGCAGAAGCATATCGGCATCAAGCACGAATGGAAATCAAACCACAAGTAGATAAAAATCAGGCAGCAACTGAATGTGCCAAAAAACAAAAGAAAGAATATAAGGTGAAGGACCACATGAGAAGGCAAGAAATGTTAAAAATGCATAAATATAGTTGCAAGTATAGAAAACTTCTGGAAGAACCTCATGTTGATCAGAAATGAACAAAGGAATGATTAAAGAGAGGCAAATTCAAACCAAGAGATGAAAGGTTAATATTGGAGGTACAAGATAGTGGGCTACATACATGTTGGTTTACAAAGAATATTGAACATGTGGGAGAAGCAGACAAATGTAGGTTTTGTAAAACAGAATTGGAAACAGTTGCACACCTCATTGCTGGTTGCGACATACTAATGGCAGAAGGACTGTATACTGAAAGGCATAATAATGTGGTGCGACTGTTGCATTATGATACTGAAGTGGCTGAAAAACACTGGAAACATGAGTCACAAAGCATCATAGAAAATGAAGAAGTCTACATCACATGGGATCAACCATTACCAACAGTTCAAAAGACAGATGCTAGAAAACCAGATATAGTGATCCAAGAAAACAAGACAAGAGTAGCATTGATCTTTGAAATCGCCACACCCAGTGACTACATTGCCTTGCATACAGAGAGACACAAAGTCATAAAGTATGAGGATTTGCAGGCAGAAACGAGAGCAATGTGGAGGAAAGACATCTAGTCTGAATAGTAGTAGGAGCAATGGGTCTTATAAAAAAGAATCTACAGTCGTATTTAGATATGTTACCAATACATGTAACTCCATATCAATTTCAGAAGGAGTCATTACTGGGCACATTGTGGGTGCTGGGAAGAGCACTTCTGGCTGACAAAGACTGAAACAATACTAATACTAATTTCATGAACTTTAATCATACTTTGATTTAGGAATGGGGTCCATTCCCATCATGGTATTAGAAACCCAAAAGATTTGGAGAAATTAAAAAAGGTAGTATGCTGCTCAGTGCTAGGTTCATACCTGCCTGAGGCACATGATCAGTGAGTTCAAGCATGTCTCACCTCATATTGTCAAGGGAGTTACATCTCAGGTCATTAACACCCTCATGGACTATGACAGGATCATACTGGCAGCTGTGGTTCAGTGACCCGAGTGCCTGTGTGACTTGATAGATCCTAACCCTGGAAAGGCAGCTAACTGTGACTCTCTCCTTACTCAGTCTGGTGAGGGGTACATTGGTGTACCTCACTATAAAATCACCAATAACCAGGAAATTTGGCTGTGCACTGGTTTGCCTTAAGAGCTTAGCAATAAGGGTATTGGATGCAATGTTACTATGAGTAGCTGTAGGTTGTATTTTGAGGGAGTGTTTTTGTGATAGCTGAGGACCCTTTTTTATTGTGCTGTGCAGGGCATCTTAGTGTTTTAGGAAAGTTGCCTGTAAGTGCCTCAGCACTGTAATTTTCTTTTATGTGTTGGATCTTTACTCTGTGCAGTAGGCATGGTACAAGTATCAGTGACAAATTCTATAGGATTAGTTTTGATTGTATGTGAGTTTTGCCTCCAGTGTTAAAGTGTATTTACTCCTCTTGCATACTTTATCTATTTTATTAAGAATAAGTGGGTTGTCAGTGTACATGAGACAATTGCTACAATGCCTCATACTCATCTCAACCAGACTGGCTACAGAGAGAGTCAGGAAGTGCATATGCATGTCTACTGGTCTACTAGGGAGGAGTGAGGGGAATTTAAATACTGAATAGGTCAATAACACAAAGATTGTTGGATATTAGTTCTTACCATCCTGACATAATTAAAGAAAGATTTGCAGCTATTTTTGGCTTTAGTGGCTGCTTTAAATTGAATCTTAGCTTTGAGCATCCTAATGGTTCCCTTAAGCTTTTTTTTACTAGTTTGCTTAGGAGTGTTCTTAAGGTAGACAGAATGAAATATTTTATAAGCATTAAGCAATTTATTTCTCTTGTTATATAATTTATTTAAATTGGCATTAAACCATAGGGGTTTATTTTTATAAAGATTTCATTATATTTGGTGTGGATAGGGACAGCCTCATTAATACAACTATTTATGGGATCCCTTTTAAATCCTGAAATACTGAAAGATCAACTTTCAGTATCTCGAGACTAAAATATCAAAAATGCACTTAATCAAAACTGCACTTTACAAAGTTTTATATTACTATGAATCTAGTGTTGGTGTGGTGTGATGTGGTTTTTGTTTATGGTGCACTGTGGTCTGGGTGTTAGATATGGTGGATGATGTGTGGCTGTGTACAGAAATTCAGATAGGTTGTAAGTGTTTAAGGGTTTTGGGTAGGGTTTGTTGTTTTTTAGTTTTGTGGGAAGTTTTGGGAGTTGGATGGGTTAGATGTGTGTGTATGTGTGTGTGTGTGTGTGTGTGTGTGTGTGTGTGTGTGTGTGTGTGTGTGTGTGTGTGTGTTAGTGTTGAAGGTGGTGTTTTTTTTGGATGTGTAGTATGTGTGTTTTTCATGTGTATGTGTGATGGTGTGCAAAGTAAGTGTAGGGTGCATAACAGTAACTTTTTTTTTTTGTAGTTCATGGTAGTGTGACCTTGGAGTTGATATATATAAGTAGCTGGGGTGTGGGGACTGCATGGGGTCTTGCCTCTCTGCTTATGCATAGGTTTTGTAGGTGTGTGTGTTTAGTGTCTTAGTTAGGGTTTAGGGGGGAGGTGGTGTTTGTTGTGGTGGAGGTTATATTAAAAAACTGAACATTGCTTACTGAAAATTCGGTATTATGAATATTAGGTATACTGACATTCGTTTTTTTAATAATTCAGTATAGTGGGTTTTCAGTGTTTAAATCTCGAGATACTGAAAGTCGGTCTTTCAGTCTTTTGAGCTTTAAAAGTAGACCCCTATTTATATGGGTATAGAAGTCAGAGCATAGGTAGCAGCTTTATTAATGAGATTCATCAGAGAAGGAGTACAGCAGAATTTATTTAGCTCATCAAGTAACTGAAGAAGGTTTGCTTTTGAGAAGTCCCTAAATACAAAGGAATTTACATTGGAAGCAATCCCAGTTTTAAAGGATAAGATCACTAAGTTATGGTCTGATTTAACAAGACAAGGTGATACATAAGGAGTTGTGCAAAAAGTGGCCATATTTGTGAGGACTAGATCAAGGGTGATGGGGTCCCTACTAGAATGCTTAACAATTCATAAAAGAGAGTTAGCATTTATAATGTCAAAGTACTGTTGGACATGCAGACCTCTAGCATGTTTAGTGAGCCAGTTTATTGCTAGACAGTTGAAGTCCCTCATTAATGAAGGTGTTGGGAATAATGTTCAGCTAATTTGTTATGATAGCTATCATGGTCAGAAGGGACATAGAGTATGTTCTATAACTAGCCATAAAGAGGTAATTTGTTTATGGTGATTTGGACATCAGGAGTTCAGATGTGGTGTTCTGAGAAATCTGTTGTGAGGTGATGACATCATGGATAAATACTGATTGTGTCCCCCAATATATGTATATATATATATATATATATATATATATATATATATATATATATATATATAGTTGTGTCTTTTGGCTTTCCCCGGTTAGGGGTCGCCACAGCAGAACTCCGGTCTGCTAATGATTGGCAGTAGATTTTTACGTGCCAAGTTGCCAGCCCTGATGCACAACCTTCAACGAAGGTACGCCCATTCGTGCATGTCTCCACACAGAAGATGCTCTAGCTGAGAATTGAACAGGACAACGTCTTACTGTGAGGCGACAACGCTACCGCAGTACCACCACTGCAGTCATTATATATATATATATATATATATATATATATATATATATATATATATTTTATTAAATTAATTATTTTAAATAAATAAAATATATGTGTGTGTGTGTGTGTGTGTGTGTGTGTGTGTGTGTGTGTGTGTATATATATATATATACATATATATATATACATATATTATTTAATTATTTTATTAAATAAATTATATATATATATATATATATATATATATATATATATATATATAATATTTTTGTGTTTCAGGTGAACTGCAGGGGATTTTCTCTTTTGGTGTAATAAAATTTCATTAAGAAAGCACTTTTGTACCTTATTATAGTTCATATGCTCAGCATAAATTCAGTAAAGTATCGAGAATAAAAAGTTTGTAAAATTAAAAAAGTCAGACTATGTCAGTAAAGGAACAAATAGATACATTGGCCTCTATTTGAAAGGTTATATCTCTGTTTCCCATGTAAGATTTCATTAATAAACTTTTGGTTAAAAATAACAGTGCATTCAGCTATAAACACACCTAAGAGTGTAGTTCTAACCTCAGAGCTTCCATTACAGCACACCTTTGAATCTGACTGCCCAGCTTCTACACTTAAGCATGTCACTGTAAACACATCATGTTACAAATGAACAAAATTGTTATTATGATAAAATATATATGATTTTCACTTCTGACATAATGAAAACTTAATATACATATATTCTGGACAATAGTTTTACTTGGTCTTTTGTGCAGTGCTTAACTAGCCTCTAGATGGAAGCCAGGCGTAATGCTAGCCTGATAGCAAAATCCCTGTGAAATGCCAGCTTTACTAGTTGTATATAAGAGGCCACATGTCAGTTTCTGGAAGGCAATTCAAAATAAGATACTTAGATACAAAACATACACTTCCACTACTGGTCATCAAGTGCCAAAATCTTGGCAAGCAGAATCACTGAAACCTAATGGCCAAAAAACTAAAATGTGATTTTTGCAGGGATGCAATACCCCTGATGTGGGGGCAAGCTCTCCATACCACCTTGAGCTTATACATACCAACTCCATTGTCACATCAACTCATAGAAAGGGGGAACTCTATTACTGCCAGCAGAAACTTAGAAGTTTCATTAACAATGATTTTCTATGAAAACAGTGTTTTGTGATCTAGTTCTCGGTGTCTAGAGCGTCAGAAAACTGATACTCAAGAAATCACACTTCCTTCATCTGTAGAGTAACTAAAAACAAGCACATAAAATCCGGAATGTGCCCCTTTTGAGAGACAATTCTATACCTTTGACAACGACAGTCACTTCAGTTATAAAGGACATGTGCTCATTGACAGATACTGCTGCAACAACAAACTATATCAATAATCATTCAGCAATCATCCTTTAACTATCATTTACTTTCATACATTATATGTCCCCAAAAATGATACCCACATTCTGCATATGTATAATGCATCACTGGGTCAAATTGAAAAGTGTAAAGACCACAGTACCATATTTCAACTTGCTGTTAACTGACATATACATTGACCCTCAACAAGCTATTTCTTCTGTTAGATACTGATCATGTAATGAACCTCTGCTTTCATTCTAAAGAAAGTAAAAGAAACAGTAAACACAGTAACTTATTTCAGGCTCTTGGTTTTGAAGCCTATGTACTTCCTCTTCCCTACCCAGCAAACTAGCCATATCAGTAATTGTTTGTAGGAGTTACATAATTGAATTTTGCCCTCATACACAGATTGCCCCTCCAAAAGAAACAGCCACTTTCTATGCACATTTTAATGTGCAAATTTGAAGAAAGTTAATGGTATAATGGCCTCAACATTGAATTTTAACTTATTGCTCTTAGACATATTCACTAATCATAAGATAGCCAGACCACATAACTGCCATGTGTTTTCAAACATATCCTGTCTTCATATTTCTCCCAAAAGATATTCATCTACCGTGTAGCCCTCTGAGGAGGTGTTGAAAGCCAAAGAAACAATCACATCAATATATTCCAACTTGTAGCTCTCAGACACTATACACTATACACTACACACATATACTATAACCCATTTAATTCTGTGTAACAGAATTTCCTTACTATTATTCCTCTCACTTCTACCTATACTTTTATAATTTCTTGTTTTCTCTCTTTTATACTAAAATTAATCTGATTTAGCCTTTAACAACAGTGTATGTTACTGCTGTCCTGCAATGCCATTTCATACTACTCATGTGATGTACTTATAGGCTAATTGTATACAAGTGTAATGAACACTGGAGAAGTCTGATTCTCATGAAAATATAGTGTAGTGGCACTTGTCTACACAGGGAGAGGGTACAACAGTCTCAGTTTCAGAAGTATCAGCATGACAATTAATTTACATAAAATCACAGAAAACTTCATAATGACGTTTACCCGGAATTACACAAGAGATCTACTTTTGTTACATATCTGGAGGTATGGATTTGTAAAGGAGAGGTCTTACATTTTGAGTCTTATGGCAGAATCTGAAGATACAATAGCAGCTGCTGATGAAAGGATGACAGTACATACTGCTTATCTTGATATTGCTAAGGTTTTTGATGGCATTCCACATATGTGAATAATGGGCATTTTAAAATTATTAAATGTTAATATGTATGCAATGCCACTGATACAACACCATTAAATAACACAAAACAATAAGTCCAGGTTGGAATAACATATATTCCAATAAAACATTTATACTTAGGTGTAGTAACCCCTGAGATACACAGTAGCAGGTTCTACCCCTTACTGTCTTGCAACTACATCAGCCACTCCCATACAGTTAGTCAGCCAATAAAGTAGGATGCTTGCAAGGGTTTTGCACTTTCATGAAATTGATAAAAAGTTAATGACACTATGACACTATGACATGGCCACAACAGATGAAAAGAAGTTTGAGAAGTTAGCACTTCCCCTATGCATGGCTCATTACCGGATCCAGTCGCATAGTAACATCAAATGTCAGGATGCTGCAAATAATCTAAACATATGAATACATATTTTTACTGCTGATATTAAGGCTTTCATCTATGGTGAAACACAGTGCAAAGTAAGTGTGGTAGAAAAGTGAAGAATGGAAATTGATGCAGCAAAGGTTATAGTTGTAGGCTTTGAAGTAAACTGAAACAAAGCAATACACAACAGTGGTGAATCCATGCACAATGTACACAGTGGCCAGGGACAGCCTTAGGTAAACTGGCATCCTATGTAAAAAGGCACACTTGGAAAACCAAGCAAGCAATAAACAAACTATAAAATTGTAAAACTTGCCACAATGCATGAACGCCAAGCAACCAAATAAAGAGAAGAGTTTTTATTTCAAAATGTTAAGCGCTTTCATTCATTATTCAAACTTCATCAGAACATTTGTTATCTCCAAGATCCTATTTCGTTTAATAAATGAACTCTGCTTACTATCTATGAAAGCAGAAATCTCAGTCTTGGAAACTTCAAAGAACTACCTATGGTAACATCATGTGTAATCTACTGTAAATTATCTCTTTTATCATACTGTAAAATGAGTTGTTTTATCCTGTATGCCAATATTTGGATTTTTTTTACTTGTGTTATTACTGCTTTTTAGTGTTGTTTTGTAATCCTTTATTATCTTGTCTAGAGTTATGACTGCTTTTTTATTACTGTTTAGTGTTACTAGTGGAGCTTTTCTCCCCAGGCCTCTACTGAAAACAAATGTAAAATAAAAAATAAAATAAATAAAAACATACTACTCCATTTATAAAACACATTTAAATATACACTCAAGCGCACATGTCAGAAACAAACCACTCTAACAACCTAATTAATTAACCAATTAAACAGTGATTAAAACCAGTTCAAACACCATCATATTTTAATTTTAAATCAGAACTAATAGAACAAGCTTCATTTAACCCTGAGAAATTAGTGGCATGCAAACTTAACTGCCACTTCAACTCATACTTTTCCAAATGTTCAAAAGAAATAAAAACGTGTGGGTCCCATACCACTTGCTCTATTACTACAAATTCAAAATAGTGCATGTTTTCTTTTTCAATATGACTAACTGATAGGACCCAGGAGGTCAAAAAGGTGAAGCCACCTCCACCAAGAGGCCATTTACTAGTGCGGTCCTTCAGTGCTCTTTACTGGGCCCACACCTTTTTTGAATCTATTTGAATGAAGTGGAAGCAAACACTGAAGGTTTATGGCTAATTAAGTCTGCAGAAGATTGCAAGCTGGGGGTTATCAACTCCCATGCAGATACTAGCATTCTTCAAGAAGGCCCGTCTCTGACTAACAAATGGTGCCAAACTCAATGCTAAGAAATGCATAATTGTATCCTTTGGGAAGTCAATTATCCCAGCTAATTATCATGTTGATCATACACCTCTAAGAGTCAATCCAGTGGTCAGAGATCTGGCAGTAGCATTAACTTTGATCACCACATGGCCACACTGATGAGGATATCCTTTTATGTTGCACAACTCATATGTAAGGGCATGACATCTAGGTTCAAGGAGGTCATTATCCCACTGTACTTTGCCTTTATCAGACCAATCATAGAGTACAATGCTGCCTTCATTATGTACCTGACCAGGCATATGCAGCAACTAGAGTGACCACACAGGTTCCTTACAAAAAGAATATAAAGCATAACAAGCCTACCTAATGCAGAGTGCCTTAAAGCCCTTTCCCTCTACACAGTCTCCTACAGATTCCTGAGGTGTGATCTATGCCTGGCTTACAAGGCATCTAAAATCCCCACATTTATGAATCTCCTGCATATTTTTAAGTCAAACATTACCAGAAATACAAGGTCTAAGGACCTGAATTTTGTCTGTGACTTAAACAGAACATGCTGGAGAGACAGATATGTCTCCGAGAAACTGCACCTCTTATGGAGCAGGCTTCTCATACATGTGAAACTCAATTCATCTATTACCCACTTTAAGCACAACCTAGACTAGTGGATAGGGAATAGGAAATTTAAACCAGGCATGGCACCCATGTCGCTTATGGACAGAGGTAGCATATAAATGCCTGGCCCTCAAAGCTGTATTTGGATACAGGACCAGGATTCGTTTTGGAAAACTTGGGTAGGCCTAGAAGCCCCAGTAAGAATTTATGAATATGTGAAACACTTACAGAGAATTAAGTAGAGGTGTCACTTTGGTCCATGATGAGCACTCTTTTGGTATCAGTGATTTTCTCTGGGTACAGAATACACTGCAAGTTTGATTGAGAGACAGTCAGCCCAAGCATTGAGATTGTGAGATGCTTGCTTTTTTGTGTTTGTGCATTTTGTATATCGAATTCAAAAGGTAAAGGTACAAGGTTTAATTCCTTCCATGACCATTTTCCTACTGCATGACTCTGACCAAGTACCTTACTGAAGCAGTAATTCTGGGTCACCCCTGAAAAGGGACACTTTATCAATTCAGCTTAGCAGGTTAACAAACAAAATAAAAAACCTCCACAGATATGCTGTTATTCACACGAGTGTCTATGAACTAGAGATGGAGTACCTCTGGAAATTGTGTGAGAGATTATAATTTTGTTACCTTTTTCTTTATTATCATGTCATATCATTTCTATTTCCCACTAGCTATTGAATTGTTTTTATGAATTACTATAAACGCCATGTGGTAAGTGAGATGCATGGAATGTCTACACTAATAGGCACAGTGGCAGGGAAGAGCAATGGTTGCATAGAGATAAGAATTAAGGAAGGTAGGAGTGTTACACAGGTACACAGCTGGGTTCTTCAGGAGAGCTGGCTGTCATGTCAAGTGATGGTGTGGAGCTTCTCAGCAGGGATAGGTGACAAAATGGTCTTGGGTGGCTCTTTTGTACTGGGACAGATGGACAAATATGCAGCAGTTTGTAGAGCACTATGAGAGCATGGATACAGAAAATGGTCGCAACTATGTGGGTATCCTCATTCGGTATCCTCATTAGGAGATAGCAGTGGCATCAGTATAAGGTACGCAGACAGTATTGGAGCAGCATGACCATGACTGCCCTGTGATGTGTGATGGCCATGGAGTCCATGTCAGTTAAGACATCTCTGTCATGACATCTACAGTCACATTACTTTGTAGCAGGTATGACGTGACATTACACAACCTTGACCTACCTTCTATGTGTGGCATACTCACAGTGGGGGTCAGAGATGCTGTTGACATGGCTGTGCCTAAGTGTGTTGACAGCAATAGTAATTATATGTGACAGATGTTGGCTGTGCCTGGGGACCCAGGTATTTAGGTGCCACTGGACTTCCTTTGCACATGCACATGAATATGAACTTTTGGTCTATTGTCAGATATAAGAGGTAACCCATCTCCTATACCTATGCATCAGCCAAGCAGCAGCTTTTGATTTAATATGTGGCAGAGGTACTCTTCACTGAGGGCAGAGTCCTCAATCCAAATGCATGCCATGTAATGAAATCATGGATATAGCCCCCTGATGAACCTGCAGCCTGTGATGTGCATATATTCAAGCTCATTATACAGCTGCATCTTGATCCATGTACCTGTTGTGTATCTCTCATCAATCAATTTTGGGTGTCATCTTGACCCCTGATGCATACTATCTTTCTTCCCACACATTCTGTGGGTTTGTGTTGCCAGACAGCACAGTAATTCAACCAAGCCATGGCTGCATTAATTTTCACAGATGGGCTGACTACATCGTAGACATGGGACCTATGTGCCCCCATTCTCCCTTTCAGCAGCTATCACACTCCCTGTGTTTGCAAATCATTTTTACACACACACGCATACACACACACACACACACACACACACACACACACACACACATACTCACACACACACACACACACACACACACACACACACACACACACACACACACACACACACACACACACACACACACACACACACTAAATTTATCTCCTTAACTAACCCCTCTTCTAATCTATACACACTCACACATTCACTAAACCTATCCCCATACCTAACCCTTACTCTGACTTAAACCCATATATACTCACACACATTACCACCCATACCTAATACAGTCCCACATACCTTTATCACACAAAACACATTCGCTCATATAGTCAGTCACTCACTCCACTGTTTGCAAAAGCTACACATGTTCTTCATAGTCTCTGTTGCAGTACTGATGCTAGGCCCTTCCTGCCATGCAGAAGCTGATGACCAGCCTGATTTCCAGAGTCTGCATCATCCCTAGCTGATGGATGTTCAAGGACCAATGTCTGGATGTCAGGGTATAAGAAGAGCATCTGTTGGCATCATCTACAGTTCTTTCTAACCATGCTATCCAATGGGCTTTACAGTCCATTGATTGTTTCATTTTTTTCAGATTTTCTTATCCCTACCAGTCAGATAAATGCCCTGTTGGATATTTTTATCATAGGATTATAGGACGTTACTAGGCTAATGGCCCTGGGACCCTTACAAGCCTAGCAGAGTTTATCCCCAAAAAAGAAACCTCAGTCCGCACCTGTTGCCCTTGTCATTGAGGGGCACAGGTGGAACCCCTGGGACAAATTTGTGATTTCCCATCCACTCATCAAGGTTGCACTTGAAGAGGGTCAGTGAGGCACTCTGTTTGACATGCATGGGAAGTCTATTCCGTAGATGGGGCAGTCTCTGGGAGACAAACCTGTCTCTCCAGCAGGTTTTGTTGATGTTGCATATTAGATTTAAACCTTTTGAGAGGGTAATGTGTGAGGAGTTAGACTTACGGATATGAAGTATCTCTAGTAGGACAAGGTCTGATATTGCCTTGTAGGAGAGACACAGATCACCTCTGAGCAATCTGCATGATACTGAGTATAATGATTTGAACCTGTCCACATAGAACAGGTATTGGAGGCCATGGATTCTCTTTGTGAGGTATTTCTGTGGCCTTTCTAGTTGGTGCAGGTGTTTGAAGAGGTACATACCCAAATAGGGCATTATACTCAATTGTTGATCTAATGAGGGAGGAATACAGACAGGTAATAACCTCCTTTTTTTCTGGATCCAATCCCTTTACTTATGAGCTGAACCAAGTAAAAGGCTTTTCTGACCACTGCCGCTACATGATGGTCAAATGTGAGATTGTTGTTCAACCTGAGTACCCAGGTCTCTCAGCACAGGTTGTGTGCTTAGGGGGTTGCCATTGATGTGGTAATTAGTAGGGGTCATTTTTTGGCCGAATAGCATGATAATACATTTTTTTTGCATTTAACTTAAGGCCATGACTTTGGCACCAGTCATTTGTTGCTGTGAGACCCTCTTGCAGTATGTTAACATCATTTGGGGAGACAATGACAGCACCCTACTTACAGTCATCCACAAACTTTGTCAGCCACAGGCCTTTTGTCTTTGCCTGGACCTCTGAGAAGTAGATTCCAAATAGTAAGGGGTCCCTGGACAAATCAGTGGGGAACTCCACTAGTGACAGGTCTGCTGTCAAAGGTGGAGGCACCTATTTTGACCTTGTGGGTCCTATCGGTAAGCCATTTGGCCACACACCCGATGAGACAGGGATTTACACCAAGTTGTGTTAGCCTTTTGATGATGCCTGAGTAGGGGATTGTGTCAAAGGCCTTGGCCAAGTCAAGGTAAGCTGTATGTACTGACTTTCCCTCATTCAGGGCCTTGGTGACAGTCTCAAAGAAGTCAACCAAGTTAAGATCTGCCCTTGATGAATCCAAACTGGGTGGGATCAAGTGCTTGGAGATTGCTTATGCCCTTCTTTATGAGATGCATAATAATATGCTCCATGGCTTTACAGATCAGACTTGTCAAACTGATGGGGTGATAGTTTCCAGGGTCAGTAGTGGCATCACCTTTATGCAAGGGGATGACAATGGCAGTTCTCCACTCTGCTGGAATGAAGTCTGTAGTTCAGCCATGGTTGAATATGGTGCGGAATGGCAAAGCTAATTCTTGCTGGGGATGGTGCAGAATACAGCCTTGGATATTATCAGGTCCCATGGAAGCTGTGTTCTTTGCCTTGGATAGGGCATTTAACACTTGATCGATGGAGATGTGAGGTGTGGAACAAGTACTGGGGATGTTGAATGGGCGTTTGGAGGGGGATGGGGGGTGAAGTTTGTGCTGAACGTATCTGCTAGCAGGTTAGCTAAGTCAATAGGATCAGTGTAAGTGGTACTGTTAAATACTAATTCAGAATAAATCTGGTCTTTACCATGGAGGTTTCTGATGTAACTGAAGAAGGCTTTGTGGTTTTCCTTTGTTTCAGAGGCTATTTTCAATTCATAATTGGCTTTGGAGATTTTCACTAGTGATCTAATTTTCTTGTTGAGGCTGAGGAAGGAGATTTTCCAATTTGAAATTTGTTCCTTTTTACCCTTGGACAACGGTTTCTTCCTTTTGTTGTAAAGCCTGTTGATAGAGGATGTCCACCAGACAGGTGTGTGCTTCCTTGAGGAGCAGGTTTTAGTTCTGGTGGGTATGGTTGAGTCCATACAGTTGTACAGGTGCTTGTATACTGCATTGGTGTAATGCTCACCATAGTTGTCTGCATCCTCTGAGGGGGGCAGTGGTGTGAAGCTACTGATACCATCCCATGGGAGGCTGTAGTCAGCCTTTGAGGAATTTTTTAGCCTGGATATGGCTGGGTGGATGGGCTGGGATAGAAACTTTGAATAATACAGACCGATTATCTGCTCTCACCAGGGAAGAACATAGTATGGGAGTGGTGTAGCGGTCACCCGTGTTGGTGAGAACCAAGCCCAGAATGTTATCTTCCCTTGTGGAGAATGAGACAAGCTGGTCTAGTGCATTAGACCTCATGAAGTCAAGGAATTGTTGAGTGTGTGCATTAGTGCAGGAATAGTTCACCCAGTCTATGGTGGGGTAGTTGAAGCCACCAAGGATCAGAGTGTTAGAGGGTACCTTAATGGAGTCAAGGAGGTCCAGGTAAGAGGAGTCGGTGTGCTAAGTCATGGATGGGGGTCTATAGCTGGCTATAACTTGGATGGATGTCTTGCTAACTGTCAGTTGCACCTGGAGTAATTCCAGTGCATCATGCTGGCAAACCAGCCTGGAGGTATGCCTGTCCTTAATGAAGATAGAGACTCCACCACCCTTAGTCAGAGACTCCACCACCCTTAGTCTTCCTGACTTCATTTTGGGGTCAGAATGTGTGGAATGAGGTATAGCCTGGTAAGGCAGGGGTGCTCTGCACAGATCTGAACCAGGTTTCTGTGATCACACAGACAATGGCATCTTCCAGTGCAAGGAGGGCCCCTAGTGAGTGCATTTTCAGGTTAAGGCTTCTAGCGTTAAGCAACATTATCTTCAATTTGCTTTTTGACAGGTCTTTTATTTTTGAAGATTTTAAAAAGGTTAACATTTGCTCAAAGTGTGGGAAACAAATCCCATATAAAGATTTTCACTCTTTGTGTCTGTTCTGTTTGAGGACTCAGCATGATGTCTCTAATTGTCCTGATAGTGCTAAATTCTGAGCTAAGACTCTTAAATGCAGGGTCAAAGTCTTAGCAGCTCATATGGTGCCCTCAGTTTCATTTCCTTCCATGTCTTTGCAACCTCCGACTTCCATCAACATCATTCCTAAAACCAAAAGGCAAAAATTAGAAGGAAAAAGACTGAAGATATCACTGAAGCCTCAGCTCATGCCACTAAGTTGACTGACTTAAGTGAGGTGCCATCAGATCCCTCTTGGTATGGTGACTGCTAGGCCCAAACCCTCTGGCATGACCCTTTGGGAGGTCACCATGGCTTCAGGACTTCCATTCACTTCTTCTGTGGCACAAATATTGGTCAGGTTTGAGGTCACTCTACAGGCTTCAACTTCTGATATTTGCTTTGTGGGTACTGAGGGTGGCACCTTAACTTCCTCAGCTTTGGTGCCACAGTCCATGGTTACACAAATGAATGCACCCCCAGATTATCTTGACTAAATGGATATCCAAACCTAAAAGAACAGTCAAACTTCTGTCTTCTCCTCAGCCCTCGGACAGTCTAACTCAGGTTGAAGCCCAGGACCTCATGAAAATAGCCAAGGAGTTCATAGCCTTCATGAAATCCAAGGAGCTCAGCCACACTCAGACCACTGCCTCTGAAGCCTCCCTATCCAAAAGGTTTAGGGATGTGGCTTTTCAAGAGGAAGAGAGTTGACCTTCTCTGAGCACCTCCAACCCGAGTCTTATCCTGACTCAGACTTGAATGATGCCCACTCTTCTGCTTCTCCTCAAAGGACCTCTTTTGGGGATTCCCTTCATAAATGAAGGAGGCCTACAAATGGGAAAGCACACAGTTCTTACAGGGAACTCATGAGTTTTCCATTACCCAGAACACTGGCTATCTCACCGGCGCATGTGATGCTGATATCTTTTAAGACAAATCTTTGCACCCTGATTCTTACCCACCTGCTCCCAGGAAGCCTGACCATTTTTACAGAGTGCTTGACTCTCACAAGCTTCTCTATAAGAACCCTAAAGCTAACTCCTCAGTAGTCTCTACACAATCCATTAAATAAGTACCTAAGGGTACAACTAAACACCCCTTGCCTAAAGATAGGGAAAGCAGACTATGACAGATTTGGCAAAAATGCTTATACCTCAGCTACCATTTCTGTGAGGGCACTCAGTTGCCAATTACACATGTTAAACTATCTAAAGCCCTTGCAAGACCAAATTGTTTCTAAGGCAGAGACTGTTTCTGACAAAACTTTTTCTAAGGAAATTCAGGAGATTACTAGACCGGCCATACAGGTTTCCAGACATTTCTTAAAATGTGGGTGTGATACACTGGATGCATCATGCAGAGCAGCTGCCACAGGCTCTGTCATTGGTAGACATGCCTGTCTCAGGACTCAGCATCTATCAGGCCAGGTCAAGGGTGATATTCTGATGCTCAGTTAAACTGATCTCCAGCTGAAAAGGTTTTTCAGAGGCTGTACAAAAAAGGAAAACAATTAAAAACAGTAAAAGAATTTTACTTTTCACCTACACCAAGGTACAATAGGAACTACTTCTCCAAACCATGGCCTTTTCGAGTCTATATTACGTGATTGAAAATTCAGATGTTCAAACACGTAATGATCGACCCTAATAGAGCGAACCGGCAAAATGTCAAACAGCCGGAAAAAAATAACAAAAACCCAAACAAACCATTAAACTGCTTTATGCAGGGGGGCAAGCCCCCCTGCACCCCCACAGCCCCGCTACTTAAATATACCAACCCCAAAACTGCACTACATTGCAGTAAACGGAAATCTCCCCTTACAGAGATTTCCATTTACGTGTTCGACATTCTGCCATTTCGCTCAATTGGGGTCGATCATTACATGTTCCAACATCTGAATTTTCGATCACGTAATATAAACCTGGCCTTTTTCCCCCTAGACAGGGTACAGAAGTCCTCCCTGTGCTAACAGAACCAAACAGTCTAGGAGGTGACAGGCTGAGCAAACCCAGAGACCATAGAGCTCCAATAAGCCCACTCAAAACAGAGACCAGCTGTGACTATGTACAGCCTTTACCCTTCAATCCCTACCCACCATCCCCTCCAATCCTCTGTCAGGAAGACTCTCTTCCTTTCTAAAGCAATGGAAGCTCACCAACATAGACCAGTGGTTCCTCTTCATCATAGAAAGGTGTTAGTCCATCCAACTCAGTGAAATCCTCCCTTCCCAGGCATGCCAAAACTTTCAAAATATCTGGAGAGTCTATTACCGCATATCCTCCTGAGTACCTTGTACTGATACCACTGCCATCTCATAAAGAGGATACCCAAATCCTCCTGGATCTGCTACAGCAGGGATCTATTCAGTCTGTTTCTCCAGGTCAGTAGGGAAAGGTTTTTATTCATTCAGTTTTCTAGTGCTGAGAAAAGAAGGCACCTGGAGACCTATCTTGGTTCTGTCAAGATGAAATACGTTTCTTCATGTTCTTCGTGTTCCAAAATTCAGAATGCTGACTTTACAAAAAATACATGGTCAATCTAGATGTAAAAGATGCTCACCTCTATGTTGCTATTGCAGACAGCACAGAAAATACCTGCATTTTGTAGTAGCAGGCTTGCACCACCAATTCTGTGCATTACCATTTGGTTTGTCATTTGCTCACAGAGTCTTCACCGAATGCTTAACTCCATTTATAACCCATTGTAATACCCTAGGGTTTCATATTTACCCTTACCTGGAAGATGTCTCATTTAGGGAAAATCCATACCAGAGACTCTAAACACCTTGCAGGTCACCGTAAACTGCTTCCAAAAGGTAGGTTTCACCCTAGATCTCTTTAAGTCCCAAAGTCTTCCACAGACAAGGATAAACCAAAATAGATGTTAGTTATTTACTTGGACATAATAGCCTTACAATGCAGTTTGACCCAAGGAACTTTACAGATTTGGATGGACAACACCATAGTGATGTGGCACATAAACAAATAAAGTGTACCCTATCCTATCCCTTGTGCAGTCTTGCAATGAAGATTTGTTTGTTAGCACAATACCCTGGCATCCCCTTTAATAAGGGATCTTCTAAACCACAAAGAATGGATGCTGAAGAGGATGATATTCCTGGACTTAACTTTGCAGTGGATAATTCCTTCAATAAATCTTTCTGCCTCTCACTAAAACAAATAGCTTCAGTGGTTCGGCTTCAAACCCAACAGGCAGAGACATTGAAAACAGATGCATTTTCATTCAAATGGACTAACATGTTCCTATATGCCTTTTCGCATTTACATCTAATTCCCAGGGTACTGGTAAAGGTCAGGAGGGACAGACCAAGCATGACTGTCTTAGGCCTCTTCTGGCTGAGACAACAGTGGTTCTCCCTCCTACTGACCCTTAGTGAAGGGATATTCTATCCTCTCCCCAGGAAATAGATCTCAGCCAGGCCAAGATCTCAGTATTCCATCCTCCCCTGGTCACACTCAAACTGACAGCCTGGAAGATTGGGTTTTAACACCAAAGAATGTCAGCTGTTCCACAGAATTAATTAATACTTCATGCCCAAGGTGGTATCAGAACTTTCCCCAAACCAGGCTATCCACCTTCCAGTTTGTATATCCTAATCCACAGAACAAAGCAGAACAAATCCATCACTCTCTGTATGTGCACAGATAAATCAGATACTACCCAGGCAGGATAAAAACCCAAACAGAGCAGCGCAACTGTTGCTGGCTTTCACTTAAGGAGGAAAAGGGCAGACCTGTCTCCAAACAAACCATCTCCAAATGGATAGCCAGTTGCATTAATTTTTGTTACATTCATCATGGAAAAACCTCTACCTGGTTATGTCAAAACCCATCCCACCAGGCACAGGGTAGCTAACACTGCTTTCTTCAGAGGAGTCACTGCCCAGGACTTCCTAGAAGCTGCTACTTGGAACGCAATGCACACTTGTACAAAACACTACCATTTAGGCATTGCCTCCGGAGTTAGAGCAGGGTTTGCTGCTGCCATCCTGCAAAACATGCTTTCATAGAGGACAAAAGATTACCTGACACTCAAACCATAGCTCTGTGAGTCCTCTCAAGAATCAGCACTGTAACATTGACTGTGAAGAATATAGTACAGTTGTGTCACACTTACCATAATTATAGATGTTCGAGTAGATCAGTGTTGCTTTACAAACTTCCTTCCTCCAACCCCTCTATCCATTTTCCCTTCCCCCCATGCTGGGACCAAGTGAAAGAGAAGAACAGATAGATCCATACTTCACCATCATCCCCTTTTCCTTCTAATGTCTCATACAGAGACGTGGGGAGGTCATACTGCCCTTGGGCATCAAACTGCCTTTGACTACTACAAAAGACCTGAAGATGGTACTGCCAGATGTCCATCTTTTACCCAGATATCAGGATGTCAGTCCTGAGAGATCCATCAGCTTGGTATGATGGAAATACTATGGAAATCAGGTCAGTTGGTGCCTTATGCATGGCAGAAAGATACAAGAATCAATAGTGTAACACTGATATACTCAAACATCTTTAGTTATGGAACATGTGACATAAATGTACTTTTGCTGCATTCTATTGACCACAGCAGCATTTGACAAAATGTAGTGCAAATATATATATATATATATATATATATATATATATATATATATATATATATATATATATATATGTATATAGATTCACTTTATAAGCTCGAAATTCTGAAATCTCAAATTTCAGAATCTCGAGCCCATAAAGTAGAAAATCCAAATACCTGAAACCACACAATCATGAAGCCCTAAATCCCGAAACCGCAAAACCATGAAATTCAAACTCCCAACACTTGCAAACGCCAATACAACACACACACACAACTAAACAAGCACACACACCTACCCTTATAATATGCAAGGAGGCAAGCCCCCCTCATGCCTCCTACTTAAATATTCTAACTCCAAGGTCGCACTACATGCACACACACACACACACACACACACACACATAAAACACCACCACACAAACTACATTCCTATCGCACACGCATCATAGTAACAACACACACTAACACACACTACAGCCACTACAGAACACCCTTACACATAAACACTTACCTGAATCCACGAACACAGAGCAACACCAGAATCGCTAATTCAAAATCTCCTGCATTCGAGATTTTCAATGGGTTGCGATTTTCCGATACTTCCACTTAATGAGCTCGAGATTCTGAAATTCAAGATTTCAGTATTTCAAGCTTATAAAGTGTTCCTATATATATATATATATATATACATATACATACATACATATGTATGTGTGTTTAAATGTGTTTGTGGGTGCAGTGGCAGGTCTGCCAACCAAGTGTAAAAGCAACCTGAACCACTGCCTCCAATTTGTGATGTAATAATAAGAACGTACACAGAAGTCTGTTTCATTGATTAATCCACCAGGTGCAACCTGGTTACAAGAGCATAAAGGGAATATGCACTGCTGTCTTGGATAAGAGCTTCTAACCTTAAAACCCAAACTCAACAACACACTGTTCACTTACTGAGTCTTATCTCCCTCTTTCTTTGTCTCTCTCTATCTCTCTCTCTCACTATGGATTCAATGTATTCCAGCGCCCATTTATCCATAATTAACTGCTTTTCACATCAAGCATTATTTACACACACACGCATGCACGCACATATACACACACACACGCACACACACAGACACACACACACACACACACACACACACACACACACACACACACACACACACACACACACACACACACGCATACACACCAGGGAAAGCTGCACAGCTTTCTTCCTGGCCTGGTATTCCTGCTTCAACTCTGAAGGGTGCCAGGAGCCACTGGTTTTAAATATGCCAAATATTTAATTCACCAGTTAATATCTCCTTCAGTAGTAGTTGGATGAAGCACTCCTGTAGGTGTGAATAATGGTTATCTTCATTTCAGATACACGACAGCGCTTAACTACATTTATTATATATGTATAATAGTCATAAGAACTTAAAGGGAAATACGTGGATTTTATTTAAATAAAAAAAAAAACAGTGTTAATACATAGTAAAATATATGTAGGTTGTCACACAATGCAGATGTTAAAAAATACGTAGTAAAGCTGCCATACGCACTGTGCATTCAGTTGGTATATCCAGTGTTACTTTAAAATTTTGCCATTTTTTATACTAGACTTATTAAAAAAAATCACAATCACTGCAACTGATGTCATTACCTACATTTGCAGTTAGACTGCGGTGGTGGTGTTGCAGTAGCCTTGTCGCCTCACAGTTAGACGTTGCCCGTTCGATTCTCAGAGCGTCTTCTGTGTGGCGACATGCACGAATGGGTGTTCCTTCATTGAAGGTTGTGCGTTAGGCCCAGCAAGCCAGCAAGTCAAAATCTACTGCCAATCATTAGCGGACCGGAGTTCCGCTGTGGCAACCCCTAACCGGGAAAAGCCGAAAGAAACAAATAAACCTACATTTGTACTTATATTTAGTGCTTACTTACCCACTAAGCAAAATCTGCAATCTTAGCTGCAGAATTTTTATAAAAATATTAAAATGTATGCTACAGAAAGCAATAGTAAGCCAGTCTTTTATGTGATTTACAACAAACTTGGATTCAACACTCTTGGTTATGTGTTTGCTAATAACTTGAAGCATTTTAGAGACAAAGCGAATTCCAATGAAATTGTCAAAATAGGAGAACATGTCACCATTCGTCCTACTGAGGCAGAAGAGACAGAGCTGTATTTCCAAGTGATCAATGTTTTTTCCTGAATGGATTAAAATATTTATGCCCGAGAAGTAGAGCAGGAGTCATTATTGGTATCCCATGGCTTTGTATAAGGTGTGTCGTGTTTTGAACTTCCTGCATCATCCTTCTCATTTGAGATCACAAATAAAAAGAAACACTGGAAGACTGTTTTTATGTTACTTGATATTTTTGTTTATAATAGTTTGGGTTCTTTTTGGTTAAATGAGGAATTATGAGTTAAGGTACTGAGGAGAAAAGTGGGATAATGGATGTGTTTTGTTTCATCTGCACTGCTTACATCATGGAGGACATCATTTGAAAAAGATCTCATCAGAAGGACATTGTAAAACATTGATACTGTACAGCTACTGCATGTTACAGGTATGTCTAACTTTTATTATTTTTAAGAGATTCTTCTTCAAACTGATGGATTAAGGACTTCAGCTCTTGCATTGGATGACATGTTGAGGAAGAAGCATGTATGAATTATGTGTTCAGTGTACTTCTGCTATAGTGTTTTTGCTTAAGGAATGTAATGATGTGCGGTATTGTATTTTTTTTTCAAGTTTCCTATTTTAAATTCACTGTGGGTGGGCAGTTAATCTCCACATTTGAGTAGGAATTTACACTTTTGACTTGTTTTTATTTCAGTTCAGATTTTTGCATTAAATATCTTCAAGTGGGTGTATTTTCCCTTACATGAGGGATTTCCTTTATACTTAACAGTCATTTAAGAGGCAATCATTCTGTGCGGATTTCTGTTTGGTATCAGTTCTGTACCAATAGCTGACAATTTATGTGTGCGTGTGTGTGTGTGTGTGTGTGTGTGTGTGTGTGTGTGTGTGTGTGTGTGTGTGTGTGTGTGTGTGTGTGTGTGTGTGTAAGAGAGAGAGAAAGATGAGAGAGAGAGTGTGTGTATGTGTCTCTGCATCTGCCTATGTTTGTGTTTCTCTGCCTATTTTTCTGGGTGTCTGTGCATGTATCTAGAAATTATAGAACTCAATATCTTATTATTCCTAAATTAGTCTATAGTAATGTTAGTTGCCTTGTTCTTTACTGGTATAACTTCTCACATCGATTTTTCAAGAAGTTGTTTGCTTCTTTTTATTTTTGGCAGTGGGGGCATACATTTCTGGATGAAGGGAGGTACTGTGTCTGAGATGATAGAGAAGACCAATCAGCAGGAAGTGATCTTTGAACTCAGACCACATTCTAGGGATTACTGCTTTTCCTTGCCACTCCTTCATTATACATTTTTGCTTATCTTCCAGTGCTGCCTGCTACCCTAACATGCTACCATTATTAGATCTGTGATGTTTGCACACAAAATGCTGGGTTATTTCTCAAAGATGTACCAACCTGGATGCACAGTAACACACCCTACCCTTTCTCAGCCCATCTAATGTATAAGCCTTTCAAGTGACAGACAGGCACATTCTTGGATAAAGTATAAATGGATACCTTACAAGACTGAAAATGGAGGCTATTAGGAAGTAAACTGAAGACTTCAGCCACAGTGAGACAACAAGTGGGGGTTTAAGGGAGAAATCAGCACCACTGGCATGCAGCCCCACTTACATGCATGTGCATGTTTCAGTGACCTCATGTTTACAAGGGTGGTATAAAACAACTTTGTATTTATCCCTCACTCTGCTTGTAAGGGGGAGGTGCTGCCTCTTTAATCTCCCACTTGAGGCATATTAACAGTCTACATTCCCTTTGACTCATTTCCGATCATTTCTTTTTTTTTATTTATTTGTATAATTATATTTCCATGTTGACTAAAAATGTAATATTCATTTTGCTTCATTTAGAAGCTGTAGTACACATAGCCATGGGCATGGTTGGCCAAAAAAGATTCTAAGTTAGTAAAACCACTTCTCATCCTGTGTGAAAGCTGCTGTGTGGTACATCTTTGAAAAATAACTAAGTGCTGAATTTTAAGCAACAACATGTGGGTACCACTAGTTATTGTGTGTGTGTGTGTGTGTGTGTGTGTGTGTGTGTGTGTGTGTGTGTGTGTGTGTGTGTGTGTGTCTGTGGATCTCCATGAGGTGATTGTAAATGACTAATATATTTGATGGTGATTAGACAAGGATTTTGCACATTTTTTGCCTAAGAACCATGTTGAATTATTTGGACATAAATCTTGGGGTTTGTCTTGTGTATAGGAACTATGAACAGTTCATTGTTACTAAGAAAATAGGCAATGTGCTGTTTCTGAACTACGTTTTATGTCCGCAAGTGAAGAGAGAAGCTATAGAATGGACAGAAGAGGCTGAAAGCTGTTTTGAATGAGAAAAAAAACATGGTAAAACACCTGACAAGTGCTATTTTTGTGATCAGTCATTCAGGAAACATTGAGATAAGATGGTCAGTTGAAATAGTGTTTCTTTTGTGTGTGTTTTCTCATTTAATTAATAATTGTGACAAGATGCAAAGGACTTACAGCAAGAAGGTATGTGACTGAATGCAGGCTATATTAAAAAACGTAACTCTTGGATGGACTGTTGAGAGCACATTGTAAATAATGCAACAGAGGTGGAAAGGGGTGAAACATGAGGAAGGCAACAAGATGATGAGGGTGAGGGTGAACTAGGTGGAAAAAAAAACACTGGAGGAAGGAAAAAGTATGGAGGGGGAAAAGGAGGAGCGAGCTTGCATGCAGGAAGTAAGGTTAGGAGAAGGCATTGACACTAAGAATTTTTTGTTGAAGTTCTATCCAGTGAAAAATCTGAGAATCAGGGATTATTTGTATATAAATCCAGGGGGGAAACACTTCGATAGGGGGAAGAGTAAAAATAATAAAATTAAAATTTAAAAATATTTTCTTGAAACTTAAAAAGAACAAAAAAGCAACAATTTTAGAGTACTTTCAGTGAATGTGAACAGTATTAGTAACACTGTGAAAAGGACAGGGGTACTGGAATGGTGTGCTAAATGTGATGTGGCTGTTATTCTGTTAAAGAATGTAATTAAGATTCCTAACAAGTGAAAAAAGACTGCAAAAGGAAAAATTGTGGGATGAAAATATAACAGAGAACTTAAATGAAAAATGGTCTTGACTGGTTGTTGTGTAAAGAAAATGTGAAATATCCAAATGTAATATTGGACAGGATCGGAAGGTTAACTCTTGTAGATGTGAGGTAGAGAGAACATGTTTATAGAATTATAGCATCATATACATATACACCTTAGAAGGAAAGAGAGAATCTGTATCATCAAATATTTCATCAAATATTAGACTATGTGGTGGTTAACATGAAAATTATAATTGCAGGGAACTTTAATTGTAATTTAATGGGATGATATAAAAAGAAAGGACAAGATGCAAACAAAAAAAGACAGGAAGTGATGTGGAAAGTTAGATGTGTGGAACAAAAATCAATGGACTTATAGAAGGGAGGCTGTTGGATCTGAATTTGATGACTTTGTATTATTGGAAGGCTTGGGTGATGATACAGATGTGGCAAGTTTCTCAGACCATTTAACAATATACATGGAAGTGATAGAAGAAAATGAATATATTAAAATAGGAAAGGAAATAAAAAGAATAAATGAGAAATTATGGGATGAAATTGGAGAACATGAAACTTTGTAGTTATGGAAATATCATATAACCATGAAAGACTTTTATAAAAATGGGTCTGATTGGCGGTTTGAACTTAAAAATAAGTGTTTTTTTTTCCAGTGGCACCATGTATGTATGAAATGTAAGAAAAGTATTAGATAATTTAGAGAATAATACAAGGGAGTATTGTGATATTGAAAAAATATATATTTACAAGGGAGAAGGGAGGAGGTGTCTGCATATTTGGGTACAATAGTAAAGAAGGATAGCATCATGAAAGAAATGAAAAAATGTAGAAGGAAAGGTAAAAAGATCACAACAGCAAAGTATAAGTATGGATAGAAGGTAAGAGAGAATTTAGTGTAAAGAACTTTGCAGAATGAGTTAAGGAAGGATTCTAAAAAGAAATTACTGTTAGTAAATTGGACAAAGTACTTTGTAAACATTGATTCTGTATCATGCCCAGATGGTATAGGGTATGGAATGACAAGAAGTTAATGGACTGTCAAAGAGGATATTTTGCAAATGTACTACATAAATAGTTAAAGGAATGTCTTCTTTATGAAGAGTTGTATAGTGGGATATTTTAAAATTTATATAGAAGAAAGATGAGAAGAATGAAATAAACAACTGAACACTCCTCACACTAAATAACACAGATTATAACATTTTTTATGGAATTAATACAGAGAAGAATGGAAAGAAGGATGAGGGAAATCATGGAAGAAAGTATATATACTATAAAATGGAAGGAATGCCAAGAATTGTTATTGTTTGTGAGATAAATTGTGGATCATGTTGTAAGTAAAACGAGGATGTAAAACTTCTTGTAGGTGATATTTCCAAGGCATTTGATATAGTAGGACATGATGCTTTGTGGGATGTTGTGGAGTAGTATGGAACAGGTAATAGAATTATGAGAGTGTGTATGTCAGCATATCGGAATAATAGGGTGAGAGTGTTATTGAATTAGTGGCTGAGTAAACAAAAGTGCGGTATATGACAAGAATGCCCCATGAGTGGAATATTATTTACATTGGTGATGAATGGGATAGTGAGTGAAGTAGGTAATAAAGTGAAATATGCTAGATATGTGATGCAAAAGGAGGCAGTGATAGCAGTTGTTTCAACATATGCAGGTGATAACTTGTTGCTAAGATGCTAATGGATGAGGGAAGTGTTGGTTTGTCTGAATCGATGTTTAAAGGAAATGGGAATGACCTTAAATAAAGATGAAAATAAGGGGTTGGGTGATGTGGTGAAAGATGGGGGGGGGGTGTTTTCAATGAATGAAATGTCTTTGCAAGGAATAGCATTCGGGGACGATTATATAGTTATAATACAATGGGTTGATAAAAGAAATATGTCTTCTGTGGTGGATGTATAGATTGCCATTCAGGAAAAGAGTTTATCTGGTGAATTCTGTATTAATGGGAAATAGCATATATGTCCAATGCTTATCTGACTGTAATAAAATATGAAAAGGAAATTGTGCCACTGGTGATTTCTTTCATATGTAGCTCAAGATTAAACCAATGAAAAGAGGTATGTTGTATATAACTGAAGATGAAGGGGATTGAGATTATTAAATCCAGTTGTGTATTCTGCTTATTTAAACATGAATAGATTATTAAAGTGAGTAAAGGAAAAGAATAAGAATTTAATAGTTTGAATATTTAAATATTAGTAAAAAGAATTCTGGGACATAAGTAGAATATGTAAAAGAGAAAAATAATATGTGAATGAAAAATTAAAAAGTATCAAGAAAAATAAATGGAAAATAAAGAGAAAAAAAGAAAGATGCATTATAATAATGTAATGAAGCAATATTATTATGATGTAAATCCATAGGAAAATTTACCAGAAAAAGTAATTAGAGCCATTAAAGTAAGGAAACGTGGTGTACTAATATAGCAGAATGCCAGGATTTACTATGGAGGCTGGTAATAAATACATTTTCAGTAAAGGGGACTATGCCAAATAAAAAGTTTAAAGAGTGTATTTAGTCAGATGAAGAGACAACAGAGCGTGTTTTTTTAAATGCAAAATAGTGGTCAAACTCTGTAAAAAGTTGGGTGAAGAAATATTTTTGGAGAATGTTAATGACAGACAATATAGGTATGAATATGATTGTGTATTGATATTATAAGAATAAGAAGAAATAATATCTGAGAAGAGTAGATTATTTGTTTATGTAATATGAGTTATTTGGAATGAAAGACTGAACAAAATTCCATTTAATGGAAAATGGATTTTGGAAGACATTTTGGAACACATATTGTGAAAAATCAAATTAGTGTTGTGGAATGACTGGGTCCAGGTATGGAAGAATAACAATGCAGATGTCATAAGAAAATGAAAAATAGTAAGAAATAGAAATGTGTATATCCATCCATCCACAACTCATTTTTACCATTTTTACACATGGGGTCAAGGTGTCACTTCAACAGTGACAATTATCTAGAGGCAATGTTTACACCACTGGGTGGCTAGCCCTGAGAAATGTGTATATATGTGCTTGTAAATATGTAAAGTTTGCAAATATATAAATAATGTTTTTATGTTGTGTTAAATAAAGGATCCCTACTCTTTTCAATGGTTGTCATTGAATCTGTTAAATCCACATGAGCTACCACTAACTCAAGCAGAAGGTACCTTAAATTAACATCATATCTGAAGGATAACACACTCAGGAGTCCTGCATATCCTCTCCCCCTTCTACTGCAGTGCAGTGTCAGTAATTCAACTACCTCTTGTAGGAATAGAACTCACAGCTTTCTGCATCAAAGGCAAGTGTACTACCTCTGGTGCCTCTGGCACTGCATGACAGCTTAGGCTTCTAGGATTGAGCAGTGCTGCCTTTATATAGTTTTGGATTTGAATAGCTAAGTAGGTAATCTGAGGAGACAGACCTTGTCTAAAAAAAGCACAACAGGGAGGAAAAAGTCCTGCCCAATACACAGAGTAACAAGGAGAGAGGCGTAGGCTATCCCTAGCAAGGTAACTTGGATTGTCGGCTATTTCTTCCCAGGCTGATATATATCGGATCCCCTTAGAGTGACACCAATAATCGAAGTAAATTATCTTTTGTTTGTATTGTAGTATCATTACTAGCAATGGTAGGGTACTGCTCAATACTAGTTTCACACCATTTTCTGAGGCATATTCTGAATGCTTAATAATGTCATTCTTTATATGATACAAGAAGGTATGTCTTAGGTCATTTGCTCTTACATGCACAGTGACTATGTCATATGTATTCTTAAGGTAAAGGAAAGTGAGGGCCCTAGTGATACTATGGATCCTGGCATGTGAAGTAGATTACAGTCACTCTGTTATTACTCATTCTGGTGGCTGAACATTTGAGTGTCTTACAATGGAGTCTCCTATAACAAAGATATTATGAGAGGTACTGTCTCAGCCCTGCTAGCTTAAGGGCTTTGACCTGCCAGTTGTGTAAGGCAGTTGTACTTTCTCAAGTGTCTATGCATGTTATTTGCCTGTTTGTGTGATGCTAAGTGCCCTATGTATAAACCTTCATCTAGGAGGCCTTTGTGGTTTGGGCAGAAAATGTTTAAGTAACTCAACATAAGAATTATTAGTTTGTGTAAGACATGGCGGGGATGGTTGTGTGAGGTGCTAGACATGGTATACATTCTCTGAAGATAAAATAGCTATCAATGTTACTAGATATTCATACCTCTCACATATGTAATTGTTTATAGGGATATTTTGCATTTATGTCAGGATAATGAGCGTAAATCACATTTACATCTTTTACTGCTTTACATTATAAATACTGCTCATTTCTATTTGATCCTTTACATTTCCTTCTTGGTATGAGAATGATAATTTTCAGTCAGGGCCATAATATTTCCTGCTTGGAAAAGCCACTAGAGTTTAGCATGTGACAGATTTTTCTGTTTTTCTTCTTTTAGTCAAAACTGAGTGAAAATGCATGATACTTTCAGTCACATGAATTTTGTTTCCCCTTCCAGCTGAGATAGAATTATCATTATATTAAAATTTCCATCAGTACCTATCTTCCCGTCTATATTATAAAGCACTGAATTAAGCAAGTGTATTCACAGACTTGCCATATTAATTCACATATTGATAGAGATATATCCATCACCTTTCTTGTTTGTCTTTATATCCTACACACGCACATGCTTTACATCTACCCATGAAAAGATTTCTGCAGTTCAGGAGACTGGGTATGAAATTACATACAGGTATAAAATTTGGTATACAAATCTAAGCACCCCTGGGGTGCAGTATTCAGTCAGTAAGTATAAAATCAGTATATTTGTAAGAGAAACTATAGCGTATTTGTATAATATAACAAGTAACACTCCAGACATGAAGTTGAAATTGTGACACTAAACATTTCAGGAGCATTTATGCATAAGGCATAACTAAGCTGAGCTAAAAGTAACTGAAAATGATGCTGTTACATGTAAATAAACCTTTTTGTATTACATCATAGCTGCGTACTATTAGACTTTGAATATCTACCACTGTTTGCAATGCGTTGATGGTGTAAAATTGAACTTCTACAAGAAATAATGTTAATGCTATGATAGCAGCGCATAACTTGTGAACACTATTACTATATGGTGCTCCTTGGACAACTTTATCAGTAAAATATGACAACTAATATATGGTAACCTTTGTTGAAATAAAATTTAACAGAGAAGGTGGTAAACACTGACAGTTATGTAGACATAGTTGAATAAATAGGCAAAGTGATGTTGACTTGGACAGCTTTAGACATAGACCAACTAGGCAGCAGTCTACAGCACTACTTCTGCTTTTGTGGTAGAGGCACTTTTCAGGAATGTATTTTTTTTTTTACAGTAGAGGAACATGGCATTTCTTTACTATAAAAATAACTAAATAAATATGTAAATACATAATAAATAAACAAATAAATAATGGTAAAGCATCCTTACTGGAGCAGCTAGAATGCCACCTTAGGAAGAGAGTTCTGTACATTTGGCCGTTTGATTTGCTGGTCTCCTGCTTGTCCCACCCACGATCTACAACCAAAATAAGTAGATGCTGCTGTCTAAAAAGCAAAGAACTAAAACACATAGCAACAAAACCGTGGAAAATATCCAGTGCCTCCAGTGATCACTAATATCAGAGATATAAAAAAGAAACACCATGAATTTTAATGTACTTCAGTTTAGGAATTCCGTTCACAAAAGGAACTTCATCATACTTGAACTGATCCATCCATGATCTACCTAGACAATGAACTGAGTAAATCTTGGGCATGACAGAGCAAGAAGTCAACAAATTAAAAGCTGTGACAACCTATCATGAAAAGTAAGCTCAGGGACGACATAAGGAAGATTTTTTCTTAGTATTGTTGCTAGACAACCATATATTTCGAATGGCTGGGGTATGGCTATTCCTCATCTATCTTGATTTTGCAGATTATTCCTGTGTAAGTCATTTATGATTGCCCATTTCACCATCATACCTCAAGATTTTGTCAATTTTCACATAATGTCCAGATTTTTGTCGCATATTTTTAATTGGTTCTACATATAAATTGTGGTTTCCTGGAAAATCATTGAGGACTGAAGGCATTAAATGACAGACATTTGAGTTTCAGACTATATATCCTTTGGAAAATGCATACTAATGCAAATCATGTTATCCTAGCAATTTTCTAAGCTTATAAAAGCAATATCTAAAACGTCCTTTATTTTGGGTCTTTCTCCACCCATTATTTTTTTTAGTTTGTCCAAATGTCTTGTGCCAAGAGGTTAAGAAATATATCCCTTGTATTTTTTTTCCATTTCTTGGTAAACCACTGAGTATTACAGGCAGTCAAAATGCCAGACATTGTAGTTCATTTCTTTCCCCTGGAAAATTGTTGCTGATTCATAACCTGTTGTTCTGATAGCTAACTGAATTTGGGTAACATAAAAATGGTGGCCTGTCTCTGGTAGAATATGACTTCATTTTGATTAATATCCTCACTTTGCAAGATTACTGTGATTTGTGTGAAGGAACTTGGAATACTTTAATGTGTGGCTAATGATTCTATGGACCAAAGCTGAAATACAAGGCATAACTTACTTTAAACAATAAACAACATTTTCATGTATGTTTAGGAGTGGCTTTGAATGACTGACGGTGATAGAGGAATGCCACTATGCAACAAGGGGGCTGCTTCTCCTGTACCACCCCATCTATATACAAGAGTGACTGTTACCAACACATTTTTAGGATCCTTGCAGTCCTGTGGAGGGGGTGTGGGGTGACTGTGACAGCTCCCTGATAGACTTTATACTGCCTGTCTTTACACAAAAGTAATGGAAGGCATGACTGACATGATGACAGGGGTAGGGTTTGCTACTGTGTTTCCCGTGGGCTGTCTTAAGTAATTTTTTCCAAATGCAATATATAGCTGTCATTATAGCTTTAACTGCTGGAGGCTGTCTGTAGAAGTTAAATAACCCATATATTTTTTTCAGTTTAAGTAGTCATTATCTGGCTTCATAGGACTACTGTGCATTTACTGAATTACTGTGATTTCTGCAAAGCAACTTGAAGTACCCTAATGTGTGACTATTGTTTCCATGGGTCAACACTGAAATATTATGCAATATATGGCCATCCTTTCTAGCTTTAACTGCTCGGTGGGGATGAGATCTGTTTGTAGAAAGTAACTGACTGCATGTTCTTTTCCATGGTATAAAGAGACACTAACTGCCTTTGTAGGACAATTGTACATTCAGAAGATTAATGTGATTTGTGTAGAGCAGCATGGAATATTTTAATGTGCAGCTACTGTTTGCATGAAAGTTTACAGAAGTAAAATACAATATACAGCCATCATTTTTATCACTAATATCTAAAGTCCACAAAGAAATAGTTACAGTTGCTGTGTGGATGTTGGATCTGTCTGTTGAAAATAGCTGACCTCCTATTCTTTGGTCAGTTCTAACATTCACTATCTGCATTACAAGGCTAGTGTGCATTTATGTAAATTAAGATGGACTACTTAACTGAACATCTGAGATATTTGCAGACAAAATGGATGCAATTGTTGGGGCTGTCTGTAGAGAAAAATAATTAGTTGCTTACTGTTCATATGTGAATACTTGGTTAAGTGCTCTGAAGAGTCATTTTAAACTTAGCTAATAAATAGATGTCTGAATCAAACCATGTAACTTGTGTGTATGAAGTGAAGACCTTGACCATTATGCCAAACCCACCCATTAAAACTGGCACTTCAACCAATGACAATCACAATGCATTCTTCATAGGTCAGTAATCGGATAGCTTCCCATGTGGGCCATTTTAAACTTAGCAAATTTCCCTCTAAGGTGAGAGCAAAACCCTGTGCTTTGTGTCTAAGAGGTGAACACCTTAACTGTTATGCTAACCCCCTCTTGTGCATTATTCTGGAATTTCAGGAATAATATGAAATGTGTGAAGCAACCTGGAATATTTTAATCTGTGGTAGCTGTCTGTGTGGAGCAAAGGTGAACTTCATTACCCCGCCATTCTATTCTATCACAATCAGATGTCTGAAATATACCATGAAGTAACTATAATAGCCTGGAGGGGTGGGGCTGTCTGAATGAAAGCAAGCCATTCTCTTGTGATTTGTTCCGTTTAAATAATTTTTCAAAAACAAGGCATAAAATACATTGCAGAACATCCAGCCTTTCAAAGTTTCTGGAGGTATGGTGGCCCCACACTCAAAGGCTGCATAAATGGATTTTGACACAGGCATATGAGCATGTGTCCTAAACATCTACCTGCCTAAAATCAGCACTTTCTAGAGGTGTGCAAAGGTGGCCACTATAATTTATGTGGGAGTCTGAGGATGATATCCTTATTTTGTTTTAATTTTCATCACAAATCTTAGAAGTGTGCACAGTTTGCTATAGATTCAGTTAGGCTAGGAATAGTGTGGTCATTACTTCAAGTTTATTTAAGTGCCTGAGCCCAAGCATTATGCAAATAATGTCTAAAGATCTTCATAAAAATATAAATACAAACTAAACAGACAACCTCATTAAAAAAAATTAGTGGTGTGTAAACTAAGTAATACAAATATGTTTAGGCCCCTTTTAAAACCTGCTAGTGTGGGTATGTCCTGGAGCCAGTTAGAAAGTAGTTTCCATAAGAAGGAACATTGTTAGCTAAAGGAGCAGTGATCAGAAGAACCAAGGTTATAGTATGAGCAACAAGAAAGCCTTAAAAACCTGAATGCAGAGTGTGAGTTGGATTCTAGCCATGTAGAAGGTGCTGTAGGTACAGTGGGACAAGGTCATGAAGTGAAATGGAGGAATGAATGGCAGGTTCCCTGGTGCTTGTCATGTAGCTATTCTTGTGGCAGCATGTGTATGTGTGCTGGAGTATTGTATTTAGTAGAGGCAGTAGCTGGAGTATTGTATTTAGTAGAGGCAGGATAAAAAAAGCAAAGGGTATACCTTAAATGAGATCACAACTCACAAATCCATAGTGAACATAGAAGTGAGTAGCGTTGTCTGTCTAAAATTGTTAACTCTGAAGGTGTGTGTCTTATTGATGGGACAGGACAAACGAAGTAGTAACCTGTTCCTGTAAGTTTTTGTATATTGTCATATTTTGTGTATTTCTTTACTACCAGCTGTTAACTAAAGTAGACTTGCGTTTAAAGAAAACTAACGCTTTAACTTCTTACATTTTATGTTAGAACATGTGTAAAGTGTAGGTTACAATTTTTGCTGTTGATTTTAAGACTTTAACACACTGGTACTTTATGGTTGATAATGACTATACCTACTGAAGTCACCCGTTTGTTTATGGCATTTTTTAACGGACGAACTGTGGGTTTTCAGGCATTGCAATTTTGGCTGTCAAGACTGAATAGATTTACCATCCATACAAAGACCTGTGGCATATGGTAGACTAACAAATTGATTGTACCTATGGTAGATTTTGTTTTTGAAACCCATGTGAAGGTGTTCCTTGAGAGTTGATTGGTTAATTCTGCGGGAGGAGGTTACTTAAACCTTCTGGGTACATGAGTGAGTTGTCTGATGAAGTCCGGATATTATCCGGACGAAAAGCGCTTCATCTACTTGTTTTTTTGTTTTTTGTGTAGATTGGATATTGTATCTTGGCTTTGAGGCCATTCTCAGTCAGTTTCGAACAGTTTTAAATACATTTTGTGGAAGTCCGCCAACGTTTGGATTTGGTGCTTTTCTTCATGTTTATCAAATCAGAAACATCATAGAGCTTGTGTGTGGGCTGCTGAAGTCATGGTTCTGGTGCCTCTATACATCTGGTGGAGCCCTACAGTATAATCCACACACATTTACACAGATCTTCGCAGTATGTGCTGTGCTACACAATCTAATCCCGTAGAAAGAGCTGCAGCAGGATCAGCAAGGGGAAGGGACACATATTCCCCCACCAATGCCTAGGTCACCACAGCCACAGTCAGAGTAGGACTTGAAGGAGGAACCACCAGCTACCGTGGCTGGAGGCAGACGCAGGTGTGCTCAGTATGCCCTTGCTTTGGCTAAGAGACAATGCATAGTACATTCACTGACCACCTAGGTGCCTAATACCTTTTTCCTACTCACATTCATATAGTAAAATTGATTCCAGGCAAATCACACAACCTTTATGTCCCCATGTATTGGCTGTGTACTACTTGCATCAGACAGAGTCAGCTGTGAACTAAAACTGTGCCAACTGCTGCATTTGCAAGGTAATTCCTGAACTTAGAGTATATTCTTTAAAATATTATGGCATATCCTTGTCTTTCTTAACTTGGTACAGTAATCAAGCAAATAGTGGTGGAATTGTATAGAAAGTACCTTATCATGTGACAGCTTATTTTACTTTTATGTGTCTATTAGTAGGAAGTAGGCCTCAGGCATCAAAGATTCACACATTCATACCTCTCAAAAGTATTAATGATCACTGCATGCCCTCAGTTTAACCCCATACCTTTGTACTGTTTAATCATTAAAGAGAGAAGTTAAAAGTAATGATATACATTACATTTTCTGACTTCACAACCCTTCCCAAGATCAAACAACAGGCAGGATACAGAACAAGGAAAGTAAAAAGAGCATTATATCCTTGTTTGTGCCATAGCAGTAACTCACCTTTAACTCCCCCTAAAAGAACAAGCTATGCTGGTTTGTGCCATAACAGTAAACCACAAAAGAGCAGTGTACCCTTGTTTGTGCCATAAGAGTAACCCACCTATACTCCCCCCAAAAGAACAGTATATTTTTGTTTGTGACATCCAACCTGGCCTTTAGTTGCTGGCAGATGCATATCATATTATTCCCAGTTAATATCCTCACACATTTTAAAGCCAATGATATGGATTGGCTTACACACTGTATGCTTCACATTACTGGTCAGCTAAGTGATGAATTACCAAGAAGCACAGAAATGTAAGACAGAGCTGTATATTTGCAAGCATAATCATAACAGATTATGTGATCACTAAGTGCACTATGCCCAAATAGAATAAATATAATTAAATGTACAAATAATAGCTGATGGTTTGATAGGAGTGTACATTCTGTTGCATTTGGTTGTGTGAAGAATAACTTCAGTTCTTTGCTGCAAAGCAGTTTGTGTGGCAAAGATGAATATGGCATCCATCCTGTTTTTTAAAGCTGCATTGGTGTGACAGTTCAGATCCTGAACTATGTAGAAATATCTAATGTGTACTATCATTTTTGACTGTGTATGTCATACATTGCTTTTCATCATTTCACATATGTCTCCCTTTTTTCTTGTCTTATTTTTCTTATTTTTCTTGTTTTTAATTCCATTTTTTGCATAATGTACCACATAGCACAAAGAGAGGAACCAAATAACAAATACATTTCAGGTTTGGCTGTGCTTATCTGGTTTGCATGAAGTGCAGCATTGTGGAAACAGGAAAAATGGAACACCTAGGAAGCAGACAGCCAAAAATAGAAACCAGATGCATTCAATTAATGCTTTTGGTCATTGAGAAAACCCAGCCTGGAGTACATATGGTACTGGGTTCTAGTACAGAGTGTGCAACCTTTGTTTTACTGCTATGACATTGCAGTGTACAGCAATGAAGTGCAACATAGACAACTGTTTCCTCAAGCATCTTGTAGCAACCAGTGTAAGTATAGGACTGCCATACACATGGTCCTGGGTTCAAATATAGTATATTCCATACACTATTGATTTAGTAATCAATTTATTATCATATTTATAACCAAATGAATGACTGCAGGTATACTGTGTACTATAGTCCTGTAAATGTAGTCATACTATTCGGGCTGGCATGGCTTCACTTTTGACAGCAACACATGCACACCTGCCTGTACATGCAATAACCCTGAAATTGCATTGCTTGCCACTGTTGTGCTCTGCTTACCATAATGGAAATGCTGTGCTGATAACCAACAGGTATATGTTAGATACTCAATACTGTCAGATGTTAGCAATGTAGCTCACATTTGTGTATGGCTTACCTATGCACACACATGTGTTTCTCACATGAGTATGCACTTTGCTAACTGTCTCTCAAACCTGCTGCTTGCTGTGCTATGAAAATGTTTATATTATGCTGTTTTACTGCTGTTTACTGTCCATTTCTTGTGTATGACATGAAATTACATGTGTAAACATTAAAAACTGAAGGTTCTATTTAGCAATATGTCACATGTACTGCGGTGGTGGTGCTACAGTAGCGTTGTCGCCTCACAGTAAGATGTTGTCCTGTTCACTTCTCAGCTAAATCGTCTTCTGTGTGGAGACATGCGTGAATGGGTGTACCTTCGTTGAAGGTTGTGCGTCAGGGCCGGCAACTCGGCACGTAAAAATCTACTGCCAATCATTAGCGGTCCGGAGTTCCGCTGTGGTGACCCCTAACCAGGAAAAGCCGAAAGACACAACAACAACATTTAAATACATCCATCTGTTGCCCCCCCCAAACACTGCAACCCTGGTGTCTCAGTATTTTTTTCCGCACATATATCAACAACAGAACAAATGTTGTGTGCTATGCAATACACATAATTCTGGTAACATGCAGAACTACAGCTCTTGCCCCATATGCCTAAAAATACTTATCTGCAAAGCTAGGGAAGGAATCAGCATGGACCATATCCAAAGGGAAATAGGTGACCTTCAACACACCTGACCCTATCCATTTTGTTTTTGTCAAGGATACATCTTGCTTATTGAACCTTGTGGACTTCTTGGATACTGACCCCACAGACTTGGATGAGGGATAACAGGAATATCACCTATATTGACTTATCCAAGGCCTTTGACACTATCTCCATTCATGTGTCACAGTGAAGATCTCTCATGTGGGAATTAAGCCATACAATAGTACAGGGATAGGCAACTGGCTCACAGGCATATCACACACTCTCAAAATTGGGGACTGCATCTCCACCAGTAGGCAATTATAATTAGAATGTAGATCAGTGTGTGTGATATACCTTTAAGAAGCTTTCCAGTGAGTCAGCAGTGCATGTAAATACTGAGCGCATACAAGCAAGAGTGCCATTTTGAGTGAACAGCCAGAGTGAGAGCATAAGTATGCAGTCAGTAAGTTCCTTAGATAGTTCATTTAAGTTTAATGTTCCTGCCATCCATTCTGATATATTTGTATACAATAAAGTACTTAAACAAACACCCAAGCCTCAATATCTTCTTAATGTACATAAGAAGAGTGACATGGTGTCAGAATGGGGTCCAGAGTTACAGCCATGAGGAAGCCGGTTAGAGGTAGGTGGAATATGCAGGAGTGAATCATCTCTACTACTCAATTTTTTATTTATTAATTTTATTTTACATTTGTTAACCGGGGGTATCTGACTGAGCCGAAAAAGCCCCTTTTCAGCAGAGGCCCAGGGAGAAAAGCTCCACATAGAAAAATTACAGATACATTTAGACATGATCATGACTTGCAAAACAGGTCAAAAACAAATTCCAGGTTCTAAAACTCACTTAAATTACTTTTTTGCTTTCATCAATAACACTAGGATAGTTGTACATATTGGAAATGGTATAAAACCATTATATTTTGTTAGTTTGATAGATTTTTTAGATTGCATTTATATGTAAAGGACATTATAGGACAGTATGAGCAGTAGATGTTAGAATTGTGTTCCGATTATTTATAAACTATTTAAGCATTATCTGTTTATTTTATCTGTATAATTCTTATACTTTCAAGATTTTAATGTGCATTTTTATACAGTTGTTTCATATACATATATTATGGCTATTATCAGTTCATGGAGATTTGAATGATATGTTATTTGTTTTTGTACAATTGCGCTTATTTGTTGGTGTCATATGCCTTTAAAGAAAAAGCTTTATCAGTATGTTGGCGCCAAAAAGTCTATTTAAATGTTGGGAGGTTCATCGTTCATTGTTCTGATGAAGCTTGCTGTCTTGCAAGTGAAAGCGCTTAACTTTTGGATATACAATGTACTTGTTCAATAAAATTTTAGCTTGTTTTGTGGACCTCGTTGAATACTTGTTAAACATTTTTCCGATTGGTTTTGTGTTGGCAGAACTGCTGTTTTTCAGAGAGGTTCTCATCTCAAGACACTGAGGACTTAATGTTCTGTTTCAGTTTTTGGTTCAATAATCTGTGGGCATGGCAGACAGATTTTGCAGACCTGCACCTTGTGTGTTTGATAATAATATTGCAGAAAATTGGAGAGTGAGCAGAAGTACGCTATTTTCATACAGGCTGCTTTTTCTGACAAAGTTGCATGTACAAAAGCATTTATTCTGCTTAATTTAGCTGGTTCAGAGGCCATTGAAAGAGTGTGTTCATTTGTGTATGCACCTGCTGTGTTTGCAGGAGAGGGGGAAGGCCACCATATTGTGATACTGGCTGAAACAAGGAAAGGCCCTGAATGCTTAAAATGTAAATTTAGTGAAATGTGTAACCCCCAAACAAATGTTACAGTGGAAAAACATGTATTTTACACAAGGGATCAAAAGCCTGGTGAAACTTTTGAAGCATATATAACTGACTGGAGACATAAGGCTAAAATGAGCAGATTTGGTGATTTGAGAGATGAGTAGATAAAAGATAGGCTTGTGTGTGGTATTAATAATGACACAGTGAGGAAGATTTTGCTTCAAGACAGTGATTTAACTTTAAATAAGGCCATTGAGATTTGTCAGGTATACAAACGTATAGAAAAGCACACAAGTATGTTTACAAATGAGAATATTTGCATAAGGCACAGTGTCAAAGCTGATGTTGATAGTATGCAGCATGTGGTTAAAAGAAACAGGTCAAAGCACATTGCAGCTAGTGCAGGTCCTGTAGCAGTCCCTGGGAAACCCCAAGTCTTTCCAGCAAATTCAAGATCATGCTCAGTAAAGCATAAGGGTGAGTCAGCAAAGTCAAAACATGTGCCCCCACCTAGCCTTATACTCATCTGTTGTAACTGTTGTGGAAATCATGAATCCAAAAGAGAAAAGTGCTTCGCTTTTTGTCAGTAGTGTCATTCTTGCAATAAGTGGAATCATTCCAAAAATTTTGTAAATCAAATAAGGCATATTCTTTTATTAAAAGAGGGCATTCCAAAAGGCAAGTTGATCAATTTGTAGCTGCAACCCTACTTTTTATGTTGATGGTGTGCCAGTGGTTGGTGAAGCATCAATGCAGTAGATTTGTGGGCAAAGAATGAAATCTTTTGTACTGTTCAGATTAATGGGAGTCCCGTAGAGCGCAAAGTAGATACTGGCTCAAAGTGCAATGTTATATCAGTAGAAACATTTTCTGGAGTACAAGCTGCAGAACAACTTGATTTGACAAAGTGTGCAAAGCTTGTTTCTTATGGTGGTGAAAAGATTCAAGCTTGGAACAGCTATGACTTCCAATTTTTCATAGTCAAGAGACACATGCAGTCATTATTAGATCTCAGAGACAGTTTGAAAATAGGACTGCTTTCACTTAATAAAGAAGTTCACCATGTAAGCCTGAATGACAACAGCTCAAAATTTGCCCAAACTATTTTTTCTGAGTATGCTGATATTTTTGCAGACAAACTAGGCAAACTACCAGTTGTATACTCTATGAAGTTAGACCCAGAGGTCAGCCCAGTTATCAGACCAGCAAGGAAAGTTCCAGTAGCAATGCAAAACAGTCAAAGCTGAACTAGGCAAAATGGTGCAGTTAAGAGTAATTTGTCCAGTAGAAGAACCTACTGAGTATCCTCCATGGTCGTAGCTCATAAGAAAAGCTTAGACGATATCAGACTATGTATTGCTCCAAAAGATCTGAACAAAGGATTAAAAAGACTTCATCATCCAAAGCGCACAGTCAAAGAGGTTGCTGTCCTCCTGCCAAATGCCACTGTTTTTCTATCTTAGATGTAGAGTTCATTTTGGCAAATGTTGCTTGTCCGAAAATCTTCATTGGAAGATAAAGATTTCTGAGGATGCCATTTGGAATAAACTCTGCCAATGAAGTATTTCAGTGTTCGATGGAGCAAAGTTTTTTCTGGCTATCCCTGTGTTATTATAGTAGATGATATTCTAGTAGGAGGCAATAGTGAAGACGAACATGACAGAAACCTCAAGAAAGTTCTGGAAAGAGCATGAGTAAAATGAATCTTAGGCTGACTCCTCAGAAGTGCAAGTTCAGGCTATGAGCAATTACTTATGTTGGTAACTTGTTTACCAGTTCAGGTTTACAATGATACTTCAAAGCAAACAGCAATTCTCGAGATGCCAGCTCCAAACAATGTCCAAGCCCTACAACATTTTCTTGGCATGGTCAATTATCAAGGCAAGTTCATTCCAGATTTAAGCCAATTTTCAGCACTGTTCAGAGAGCTGACATGCAAATGTGTAATTTGGTCATGGTCAGAACAGCATCAATGAGTATTTGATGCCCTGAAACAGTAAATTGCCAGCCCATCAACTCTTAGCTACTATGATGTTCATAAACCAATTACTCTTTCCTGTGATAGTTCTAAATTTAGTCTAGGTGCAGTCATTCTTCAAGAGGGTGGACCATAACCTATGCATCAAGAACTCTTGCTCAGACTGTGATGCTGTATGCTCAGATTGAGAAAGAACCTTTAACAATTGTGTTTGCATGTTCCAAGTTCCATGATTATATTTATGGTCAACCTATCCAGATCGAAACTGATCACCAACCTCTAGTTTCTATTTTGAAAAAGCTCCAGCTAGACTGCAATGTATGATGGTCAAATTGCAGAAATACAATTTCAATCTTGTCTGTACAAAAGGCAAACTTCTTTATCTTGCTGATACTTTATCCAGATCACCCAGAAAAAAAAACACAGAACAGCATAACAATGAGCAACTTGATTTTGAGGTAATGGATGTGAGAATTTTTTTACCATATGTCTCGATGAGCTCAGAACTCACAGAGCTTCAAATCCAGTTCTTCAGAAGCTAAACCACTTCATCAGTCAAGGATGGCCTTCAAAGCAATCCTGTCTACCAGTAGGAGGGCAACCATATTTTCCATACAGAGATGAGATTTTGTTGGACAATGGTATCATCATGAAACGTCCTAAAGTGATTGTTCCAAAATCTTTGCAATAAGAATATATCAAGAGCTTACAAAGTGGCCACCCAGGAACTGATTCTGCTAAATGAAGGGTGAGAGGTCTAGTATTTTGGCCTTCTATGTCAAGAGATATCAAAAAAGTACTTTCAGTTTGTTCAGTATGTAATACCACAAAGCCGCATCAACAGAAAGAACCACTTCAGTTACGCCAGATTCCTGAACTACCTTGGTCAACAGTAGCCACAGATATCTTTGAGTGGAATGGTCAACATAATTTGGTGTTAGCAGACTCTTATTCACATTGGTTCGAGATTGACCTACTTCCCAACCTAACTTCCAGTACTGTCATTATTAAGTATGTGTCATTTTTTCTGTCCATGGTAGTCCACACAAAGTTATTTCTGACAATGGTGCACAGTGTACTAGTCAGCAGTTTAAGAAATATGCAGAAGAGTGAGACTTTGTTCATATTACGAGCAGTCCTGAATACTTTCAGTCAAACAGCTTGGCTGATCATGCAGTTCAAAGTGCAAATCAGCTGTTAGAGAAATCCAGACATGACAATACTGATGTTTTTCTCAACTTGTTAAATCTCAGAAACATTCCTCGTGATAATCATTTTGGTTCACCTGCCCAGAGACTTATCTTGAGACAAACCAGAACCACATTACCAGTCAGCAGTAACTTATTGGTTTGAAGTGCTAAGAACAACAAAGCAGTAAAGGCCCAAATGTTGAAAAAATGTTTGCCCCAGAAGTCTTACTATGATAAAACCATCAAACTGCTCTGTTCTTTACAAAAAGGGGAGATAGTGAGGATGCAGACATCAAAAGGTTTTGATCGCATTGAATTTGTGAAAAAATTGTGTCAAGAGCTGAGATTATACAATGTGGAATCACAAGGAGTGGAATTCAGATGAAATCAGAAGCATTTGTTACCAGTGTCCGAACCAGTCTTACAGCATCTTGCCTGTGACAGACTCTAGTTCTCAGAGTGACTTGTCCTGTTCCAGAGGACATTTCATCAGCAATTTCCATTCCTGAGAAAATCCCTGAGACTCCTCAAGCAGAACATTCCCCATTGACTGTCCCTGATGCTAAAACCATTCCTAACTATTATATCACAAGATTAGGTCACATCTCAAAGCCTACTTCCAGATACATGGCAACCTGGACATGATTGTTGTTTTTCTTTATTAGTGTCTGTATAATTGCATGACTATTAAAATGTCATTGTTTATAGGAGACAGCTCAATAAGTGAGTGAGCAGCTAGAATGAGAGCATGCAAGAATGTAGTCAGTCAGTTAATTAGATAGTTCATTTAAATGTAATGTTCCTGTTATCCATCCTGATGTATTTGTATACAATAAACTACCTAAATGAACACCAAATCCTCAACATCTTCTTAATGCACATAAGAAGAGTGACAGAATACGATGAGGATCTGTGCTGGGCCCTCAACTATTTGTAAACTACTTCACTGAAGTACAGGCAATGGTAGATGGCCTGTGGTATACTAGGTTTGCAGATCACTGGTAACAGGATGCACTAATATAGAGTCCTCCAGTGATGGTAACATATTATGGAAGGAGCTGCCACACACACGATTGGTGCCAAACCCACTGACTAAACCTTAAAGCATACAATAGCTCATTGTCCCCTTTGGGAATGAAGTACCCTTGCTAATTATGACATATAACACCCCTCTAAGCTCAAACACAGTATTGTAAGACTTGGGAACACATGCTGATAGCAATCTACACTTTCATTACTATGTGTCCATAGTGGTGACACGCACATTCTGCATTGTATACATCATACATATTGGCATCACATCAAAGATCAGGGTGGTCATACCTCTGCTGTACTTTACCCTTATCAGACCACTAATTGAGTACAATGTTCCCTTCTGTCTGTATCTCACCAGATACCTGCTGCAATTGGAGAAAACACAGGGTTCTGCCTGAGAGACTCCATGGCCTCCAAACATGACATACATGAAAAGACTGAAAGACCTATCAGTGTACTCAGTATTATGCAGCCTGCTGAGAGGTGAACTTCACCTGCCCTACACAGTAGTCTCAGACCCTGCCCCTTCTGGAAATGCTGCACATCTGAAAATCAAATGGGACAAGAACAACTTGGCCTAGGGTTCTCAACCTAGCCTGTGACATAAACAGAACATACTGATGAGACAGATATATCTCCTAACAACTCACACTCCTCTGTAATAGGCTCCCACTGCATGTGAATCAGTGCACCTCAATGACCCTATTCAAGTGCAACCTTGACTACTGGCTGGGTAATTTTAAAGTCACTTCTAGATGTCACCTATCCCTCATAGACAGGTCCAGTTGGTGCTGCTCACAAAATCGCCCTGCTAACACAACCATCCACCTATGCTCAATAAGGGTACTTGTGTTTTTACATAGCTAGGCTTCTAAACACAGTAGGACTATTAGGCTAGTAGCTTCTTAAGTACATATGATGCTATGAGCCTATGCAGGTCCCCAACAGTTTGTTTCCCACACGGCCTGTTGTTATCATCTACTATAGATTCACCTGCAGTCTTATAAAAGTCAGACTTGTGCCATGGTAACATACTGTGTTCTGTAGTCTATGTACTTAAATAGGTAGGAATTCTGTTCTCACTGCAGTCAATTGGGCATGTGTTTGTGTGTCCATGACTAGCCAAAAGAGCAGAAGTGTGTATCTTACAGTTGCCAAATCCCATGGACTGACAGTATTTTGATGTTTTTCCTGCAGCCATCCAAATTTCTTCTCTTCAACATGCACTGCTGATGTCATCCACTATAAGTTGACTTGCAGCCATATAAAAGTCAGACTTGTGTCATGGCATTTGCGTAAACTACTGAGTTCTGTAGTCTATGTGATAGGTAGGGGTTCTGTTCTCACTGCAGTCAACTGTGTGTGTGTGTGTGTGTGTGTGTGTGTGTGTGTGTGTGTGTGTGTGTGTATGTGTGTGTGTGTGTGTGTGTGTGTGTGTGTGTGTGTGTGTGTGTGTGTGTGTGTGTGTGTGTGTGTGTGTGTGTGTGTGTCTAGCCAAAAGAGCACAGATGTGTATCTTGCAGTTACCGCTCCATTCACATGAACTGACAGCATTTTGATACTTGCACATGCCTACAGATCCATTTCATGCAGTCCTCCCCACTTGTTGTCTCCCACATGGCCTGCTGATTTCATCTACTATAACTTCACCTGCACTGCTGTATAAATCAGACTTGTAGTATGGTGCTTGCATTAAGCACTCTGTTCTGTAGTCTGTGTACTTAGACAGGTAGGGGTTCTATTCTCACTGCAGTCAACTTGGTGTGTGTGTATATTTATGAGCTATTGCTGACAGCATTTTATACTACAAAGTAAAACCAATATGTAGAATAGAGTCACAGTTCACATATAAAGTATGTAACCATAAAATAAAATGAACTTGACAGTGCAATTCAACCAAAACTGTTTAATCCAACAACCTGCATTAGGTTTTTTTATAGGTTCTTTTACGTTAAACATTTTTAATTGATTGTTAATTATTGAATTAATGGGCTGTGTGTGATTAGTATACAAGGAAACTGTCATTTGTTAGATGTTATACACTAATGAAGGGTTGTTTGAACCTGAAAGCTTTGCTGGATTAAACAGTTTTGGTTGAATTGTGCTGTCAGGTTTGTTTTATTTTATACCATTTTATACTAACATGTGGGGCACTTATCCTGTCTTTAAGAGGCACTCCATCTGGTGTAGGCATGCACCAACAGTGCAGTGTACAATCCTAAGCACCAACACTAGTAGGTCATCATGGGTGATAAAATCACCACCTCCACCACTGCTCCTAGAGGGAACCATTGGCCTCTCCTATGGGGCAGAACTACCTGAGGGGCCAAGTAGTGAAGGGTAAGTAAAGGAAGTACTGCCAGGTTGCATCTCAAATATCTTGGGCCTCGGTGCCATAGCCAGTG